>NC_143158.1:21765692-21784941 GCF_041381405.1 Jatropha curcas | reverse complement strand
ATCATTATTTTCTCATTTCATAAGAAATCTGTTAATCATGTTTCATGATAAAGGAGCCCATCCCTTTAACGGGGCACGAGGAGTCCATCCCCCATTACGGACCAAGGACCTCATCCCCCAAATATGAGCCAAGGAGCCGATCCCCCATATGGCCAAGACATTACTAAGCCATGTAGTTCTCGTCACTGTATTTCACATATCCATCGTGTGTCCTTTATGTTTAAAAACTGTAGAAATAAAGGAAAGAATATGTTTTATTTCTTTCAATTGTGTTATTTTTTTCAACCTCTACTCCACTATATCTATACAAAAAATTGTTCCAATATAGGAAGTAATCTAAATAGGAATAAACTTAAACTAGGAAACACAGTCTTTACACTAATTAGGAATAAACCTAAACTAGGAAACACAATATTTACTTTAATCACAAAGATTTCAACACTCCCCCTCAAGTTGGTGCATATATATTACTCATGCCCAACTTGCAAACTAAAGGATGAAACAACTTGCTATGCAAACCCTTTGTTAAAACATCAGCTAGTTGCTCTTTTGAAGCTATATAGGAGAAACTTATAAAACCTTCAACTATCTTCTCTTTTATAAAGTGACGATCAATCTCTATGTGCTTAGTTCGATCATGTTGGACTAGATTGTTCATAATACTGATGGATGCTTTACTATCACAAAATAAGGATATATTTGTTGTTTCAACCAACTTTAACTCTTCCATTAATTTGCGCAACCATAGAAGTTCACAGATTCCCTGTGCCATAGCTCTATATTCAGCTTCTGCACTGGACCTTGCAACAACAGGCTGCTTCTTGTGTAACAGACTGATTTTCTTTTAGTGTCGGTAATAGTGATTTACCGGTCTGTGAATAGTACCATCGGTCCGAGACTTGGTATTATTTTAGTCCGAAAAAATTACTATGCATATTTAATATTTTATTTACTATTTTTGGAGCATGTTTGCATGATTTACGCGGGTAGAAAATATTTCATGAATATTATTGGAGAGTTTATGTATTAAATGCATAATATTTCTAGTGTGGTATATTAAGAAATAAATGAGGAATTATTTTAGTGGAGTTAATTTAATTAATTGGTGGAGTTAAATAAGAAGTAGAAGAGAATTATTTGAGGAATATTTAGAGCCATTGGATGAGATTACTTAGGACTTGATCTTAGCCACACATTTGGCATGAAATTTGGAAGTCAGATTTGACTTTGGCACCTTAAAGTAACACCACAATGCTTTTTTCTTTCTTCTCTTCTCCTTCTCCACGCCATTTCCATCTCCTTCCTTCTTCTTTCATTTTCTTCATTTTCTTACCTCCAAATTTACCACCAAACTACCTAATTAAACCATAGAATAGGACTTAATTCTTAAGAATTAAGTAGTAGAAGTTGAGATTGGTGATTAAAAGCAAAGAGAAGTGAAGTTACCATTGAAGCAAGTAAGTTGTGGTTTTTGAGTTTTGTGAATTGTTAAGTAGAATTCATGGTTTAGACATGTTATTGATGCATTAAATCATGCTCCAACTATTTCTTTTGTCAAGTTTTGCTTTTAATGTTGATTTCTCATACTTTGAAGAGGTTGGAGAACCATCCTCAAAGGGTAAAGAGAAAGCCAAGGAGTAAGGCTTTCCAAGCTTATTCAAGCTTGTTAATAAGGTTAGTGCAATAATACTTTCACTTGTTTAAGTTGTTTTTACATGGTTAGGGTTTTGAATATATTTTGGGAACTTTGTATGTTTTGGTTAAATTGATGAATTTTAATGTGAGATATGTTCTGCCGTGGGATTGGAACTCATTTTCGACCCCTTTATACTTCCCATTTATTTCTAACTTCTCCATGAAAGTTGTAGCTCTATTTCTCAGCTTTCCAAAACATATTTTTATGTCTAATTCCAATACTTGTAGCTCAACTTATGATTTAAACACCAAAACTGGTTCTGTTATGGTGTCTTACCAGTATATCCGAATGATTGTCCATTTTGACCACTCAAATGGCAAAATAACGTCTTATGTTCTTCATAAAAGTTGTATCTTTACTTCTTATCTTTCCAAACCATCCTCTTTTGTCCAATTGGGAGATACATAGCTCAACTTATGACTGAAAAACCCAAACTGACTCTGTTGTGATGGGCTACATGCATCACTAAATTGAGTGCCCATTTTGACCACTATAATGACAAGATTTGGCTCTGAGTTATTCATAAAAGTTATTTCCCTGTGTCTCGAGACTTCTCTCATTCTAGATTGGTTTCATTTGAGTGTTTGGTTAAGTAGGAATTCAAGAAACATTGGACTTGGTTCTGCTGAATCAGGTCTGATCTGTTGGTCTGTGTTCCTAGCTTTTGTTTGCTATTTTACCATTTGATCTGGGCTGTGGTCCCTTCTGAACATTTGAAGCATTTTGTTTTAGCTTTCTAATGAATCTGATTTCATTCAATTTGGAAATCCATAACTCAAATTATGTGTTAAAAACCCAGCAAAGGGCAAGTTTATGAAAATGCTAAAAAGTTCTTGATTTATGTACTTTTATACTATATTAAGTCTATATATATCTATAGTGTTCTGAGTAAAAATTTTGAACTGATGAGTATTAAGAAATGAAGAGGTTTTGATTAAGAATTATTGCTTTTGTGAAAGAATGATTTTGATTTGGGCTCTACTATGCATGATTGAAACGTGGTATGATGAGATTGATTTTGTTATTGTGAAGCTATGATCATATGCTAGGGTTATCAGCCCTTATAAATAGGCAGACACGCTTATTTGTGTGATGGGTGGTGCTTTCATAGGCCACGGTGGTGCTTTCATAGGCCACGATTGTGTGATGGGGGTGGTGCTTTCATAGGCTACGAGTATGTGATGGGGGTGGCGCTAACATAGGCCACATCAAATCTGCTTATGTTCATTCTGCATGAGTACGAGCCTTAACGAAAAATAAAATTTTATTGTTGCTATAAAAGAATGAAGACATATTTGTATTTATACTCTTCTCATTGCTTTCAAAGTATTTGAATTAAATCAATGCAATTTCGATATTTATATAGTTGAGTAATTTAAGATTTGCCTTGGCTATTTCTTGTTAATTTAATTGTTGGTTATTTAGCACCATTGAGTCTTCCACTCAGCGCCTTGATTTTTATCACGCGCAGGTTAGGAGCGGAGGGTGTTCTTCAAGACTAGAGGAGTAGCATCAGAGTAGATATCATATTTTGGATAGGATATTTTGTAAATGGTGATTTTTGGCATGTATATAAATATTGAGTTGTGGAGGTTGGATATAATAAGTTTATAATATATTAAGAGTTATGATTATTTAAGGAAATAACATCTTATTATATTTTTGGTGTATGATGATTATAGATTCCTTGAAAAGAATGTGTTTAGAATATTATGTGTATGTTGGTGGATATTTAGAAGTGCTTGTGGTATGTTGTGTTGAATTGGAGTTTTAGGGGTTTGGAGAAAATTGGAAGTGTGTATATTTTCTTTGTGTGGCAAGTTAATTTTTAGGGGAAACTCTTGCAAAATTTTCGTAGGAATTTCCTTAAACATTATTTTTGTAAAAACAAAAAAAAAAAAAAAAACAAAATGTTAATTACTTGCCTCCTTATGACAATTAAACCACTTCTAATTTGTGATCTAGCTTTAATAAGTGACATAAGACGGTGCTCCGGCACCGATTGTGGTATCCGCCATCTGGTTCTCCGTGATTGGTCGGTGGGTGTTACATCTTGCTTCTCCATGTGACCAAGTTTCATCCAACAAAAACACAATAACTTGACCTGTCATCAAGGGAACCAGCCCAATCCACATCTGCATAGCCTGTTATTGTTTAATGGCCATGTTTAGAAAATAAAAGTCCTCTACCTGGAGCTGATGTTAAATATCTTAGAATCCGATGCACTGCTTCTAAGTGAGACTCCCAAGGGTCATACATGTACTGACTCACTAAACTTACAGCATAGGCAATATCTGGTCTAGTATGGGCAATGTAAATCAATCTCCCGACCAATCTCTGATACCTGCCAACATCAATTGAACTTCCCACTCCAGCTTGAAGCTTATGATTAGCTTCAATAGGTGATTCTGCAGGTTTACATCACATCATACCGATTTCTTTAAGGAGATCAAGGATGTACTTTCTTTGAGAAATAAAAATCCCTTTTTTTGACCTAGCAACTTCTATCCCGAGGAAATATCTCAACATTCCCAAATCCTTAAATCTCAAACTCCCTAGCTAACAAATTTCTCAAGTGAGTCATTTCTTCTTTATTATTTCCAGTCATCACTATATCATCAACATAAACAATAAGCAATGTGATCTTACCTTCATGATATTTAATGAACAAAGTATGATCAGCATCGCTCTGAATATACCCAAAAGAAAGCATAGCTTTACTAAACCTTTCGAACCATGCTCTTGGCGATTGTTTCAGCCCATATAATGACTTCTTCAGCTTGCAAACTTTTCCTCTAGTTTTGTCATCATCAAATCCAGGAGGAATCTCCATATACACTTTTCTTTCAAATCACCATGTAGAAAAGCATTTCTAACATCAAATTGATGTAACTCCCAGTCAAGATTGACTGCACAAGACATCAAAATTCTGATTATGTTCATCTTGGCTATAGGGGCAAATGTTTCCTGATAATCAACTCCATAGGTCTGATTGATTCCTCTAGCTACCAATCTAGCCTTGTACCTCTTAATTGAACCATATGCCCTATGTTTAACTGTGAACACCCATTTACATCCAATTGGCTTCTTTCTTAGTGGAGGAGTTACAAAATCCCGTGTCTCATTTTTTGCCAAAGCTCTCATCTCCTCAACCATTGCAGCCTTCCATTATGAGTCCTGTAATCCCTCTTCCATTCCTGCAGTATAGAAATAGAAGAAACAGACAAAACAAAGGCTCTATTGGAAGGGGACAGAGCATTATAGGAGATAAAATGGGAGATAGGATGTTTAGTGCATGTTCTAGCTCCTTTTCTAAGAGCAATGGGTATATTAGGGTCATTATCAGAAGGACTGGAATCAAGTTTAGGATCAAAGTCAACAGGAATTAAAGAAGACTCACCAAGTTCTTGTCTTTTGTATCTTCAGGGATTGAAATTGGAGAGGACGGTTGATTAGAGGTCTCATGCTCCATGGTTGTATCTGTATTAGTCCGCCATGTGTAGGTTTTCAAATCAGGTCTATCCAATCTTCCTCGAGATTTGGGTGGTTGCTCTCTCTTACTATCTATGTCCACAGGAATCTCCCCCTGGAACGAAATGTCATCCATCACCTCTTCCCATTTGATATTTCTCCCCCTGAAGAGGTGACTGGGAAGGAAAATAAGATTCAAACTCCCGAAAGGTAACATCCATACTCACAAAGTATTTCCTAGAAGAAGGATGATAACACTTGTATCCTTTTTGAGTAGTAGAGTAACCAACAAACACACACTTCAAGGCTCTAGTTTCTAGTTTGCTTAGACCATTCTGATGAACAAAGCAAACACAATCAAAGACTTTACGAGGTACAATATAAGAGTTTTTTCCTTGAAGAACCTCTAATGGATTTTTAAAATTTAAAGTACAAAGAGGCATACGATTGATAAGGTAAGCAGCAGTCAAAATAGCATCCCCCCAATATGGTTTGGGAAGATTCATAATGAACATAAGGGACCTAGCTACTTCCAGTAAATGCCTATTTTTCCTTTCCTCTACTCCATTTTGAGCACTAGTATTGACACAACTAGTCTGATGTATAATACCATTAGAATCTAAATAGGTACGAAAAACTGCATTCATGTATTCAGTACCATTATTAGTTCTTAGGATTTTAACATGCGCATCAAACTAAGTACAAATCATTTTATGGAAGTTCTGAAAACACGGAAAAACTTCATTTTTTGTTTTCATCAAATAAACCCAAGTCAATCTAGTGTAACAATCAATAAAGGTCACAAACCATCTATAACCAGAAAGAGAGACAGTTTTAGTAGGACCCTAAACATCAGAATGAATAGTAGCAAATGGAATCAAATTCTTATTATTAATTGGAGAATAAGAATGCCTGGTGTGTTTGGCAAGTTCACATGCATCACATACTAATGAATTAAAATCACATTTAGCAAACAAAGTGGGAAATAAACGTCCTAAAACAGAAAAAGAGGGATGTCCTAATCTCCTATGCCATTGAATAACTTCATGGGAAAGGTTTCTAAAAGTTCCTAACAAAGCTTGACTGGTACCCGAATTTGAAAAATGACAAACGTCATCCAATAGATACAGTCCATCGTGCAAGCTACCACTGCCAATCGTTCTCCCCGTATTCAGTTCCTGAAATATAGAATGAGTAGGGTAAAAAGTTACTTTGCAATTAAGTGCTTTTATGATTAAGCTAACAGATAACAGATTAATAGAAAATCTAAGAACATGAAGAACATGGGAGATTTTAATATTAGAAGTGCAGTCAATAGAACCTGTGCCAGCAATTGGTACTAAGGAGCCATCTGCAATGCGAATTTTGTCTGTGCCTTGATACTTAGAATATGTGAGGAAATGTTTTATAGAGCCTGTTGTATGTTTATTTGCTCCTGAATCTATAACCGAAGAGGGTTTTGCAATTTTTGCAAGAAAGGTAAGGAAAACATTACCTGAATTAACAAAATTAGAGGCTACAGTCTAAATTGAGGATGAATCATGTTGTGATAATAATCGTTTCAGGGACTGAATCTCCTTATCAGGAAAGCTTCCAGCAGTAGATGGTTCCTCAGATAAAGCTCCACTATCAGATATGTGTGCCTATGGTCTAAAAGAACTGACCCGCTTTCCTTCACGCCCTTTAGTTGGGCATCCATGTAATTTCCAGTAGAACTCCTTAGTGTGCTTGTTCTTACCGCAATAGTCACAAAATAATTGATCTCCATCTGAAGAACTGCTCTTTGCAGCATGGATATGTTCTCTTGCAGAATTAGTAATCAACCCTGCTTTGTCAATGGTCGATCTGTGAACCATAGCGTTCCTTCTAGTCTCCTCTTACTGTACAAATGTGCATGCTTGTCGTAAGGATGGAAAAGGATCTCATCTAAGAACTTGGACTCGAATCTGATTATACTCATTATTTAGGCTAGCTAGAAAATCATATACACGTTCTACTTCAATCAACTTCTGAACTTGAGTCGCATCATCAGTACATCTTGCTTGAAAGTCTTGATAATAATCCAGTTCCTGCCATAACCCACTAAGTTCAGCAAAATACTGAGCGATAGTTAGATCTCCCTACTTGGTTTTATGAACTTTCTGTCGCAATTCATACCTCTGAGCATAGTTTCCAGTTTGTGAATACGTCTGTGAAGCAGCATCCCATATCTTCTTAGCTATATCAAGAAGCAAATATCCTCAGGAAATAGTTGGTTGCATGGAATTTATTGACTAAGACATAATAAGAGAATTCTCGAATTTCCACTTGTTAAAGGCCGGATTTGTCGAAACTGGTTTAGTTGCTCCACCATCAAGGTATCCCTGCAAACCTCTAGCTTCAATGAATAATAAACAAGACTGAGACCAAGTCAGGTAGTTTGATCCACCTAACTTCATCGGACTAATCTGAGGGGCTCTTTAAGTGAAAAACCATATCTACCTTCTTTTCGTCAACCATATCTTAAAAAAAAATTTAAACGACAATAGTGGTAAAAAAGGCAGCATGGTAAAAGGCAGCAGCAGTGGTGGAAAGGGAAAAAAATTTAAAAAAAGGAAAAACTGGTGCTAAAGAACCAGTAGGTTTGAGTCGCCACGCCAAGTCGAGGTCGTCGGAACAAGAATCATCGACGGAGCTCGCCGAAAACAGCCGCACGCGCTGGCGCATGAAGAACAGTCAGAATCTTCTAGAGGCGCGTGTGCACACGTGAGTGGTCGGACAGTGACTCGATTTGGACGGAGTGCCGATCAGCGGTCGTTCTTCCTTCTGAGATAGGCGATGATGACCAACTCCCACTTCCGGCAGTGCTGTGTGTATCTCAGAGCACTTTGCAAAGTGAAACCATTGCCGAAAAAATTCACGGCAATGGCTCTGATACCATGTAGAAATTAAAGGAAAGAATATGTTTTATTTCTTTCGATTAAGTTATTTTTTTCAACCTCTACTCCACTATATATATACAAAAAATTGTTCCAATATAGGAATTAATCTAAACAGGAATAAACCTAAACTAGGAAACACAATCTTTACACTAATTAGAAAAAAAACTAAACTAGGAAACACAATATTTACTTTAATCATAAAGATTTCAACAAAAATACGGAATGAAAATTTCATATCCATACATCTCATCCAATCGCATTCACATCATCAAGATAAGACAATAAACACGAAAAGCATGACAATTTTCATTATCAAATGCCACCAAGCCACAGATTATCGTAACTAGATAAATTAATCTAAATATGAAGAAAACCACCTGATAATAGATATAGGTTTAAGTCCACTACTCTATCCAATCTAAAGGATTAAGCAAGCAATTACTGATCCAAAACAAATAAGTAAATAATACCAAGCACAAGTTTCATCTAAATAAGTCGGTTAAAGAAACACGAGTAAAATACATGATTGAGGTATGAATAATACTTAGCAGCACGTATAGTTCAAGCAATATTAGTTAGTTATCATTCTCTCATTCGATTATCTAACAGTTGTTGTTGAATCCCTTGTTGAGTAAGAAGGTTATAAGTAAGAATTCATTATCATTATTTTTTTTTGAGTTACTAATTCTCTTATTTGTGATCTAATTTTTCTTTTAAAAATCCTTTTTGTTGATTACTTTAACTTATTATCCGAAGCTACCTAAACTCTACTTTGGTTATCCATTCAAATCACTTTACTTTTATCATATTCGGATTATAATTGATTTCATTATCTCATTAAAATTTGGCAGCACCTCCGCTAAGAATTAGATTAATCCTTAATCAAAATATCACAATTTTAATGCACATATCATATATATTCACAGAGCCGATCTGTCGGCCAATCAAACTTCTCATTTATAAATCATTCCCATCCACCATAATACTTTATCTATTCACTATAATCATAGGTTAAATATTTTAATTCCAAGATGGAATTTCCATAAATCAAATTTCCACATCTCATATCCACAATACACATCACTCAATCACAAAAATAAACAAAAATCTTACCAGGGCACAATAGTTGTATTACCAAGCATTAACAACCAATCTTGATTTGATAATGAACCGCAAGGAATAACTATTTGGATAGAAAAATATCCACTTAACAATAGTTAATGAAAATTTAACTCGACATAAAATCCAATTAGAGTGAGCAAAATGCGGATATCATTCAATATAAAATTTCAAGATGAATCTCTAACATATAATAAATACTTTGCTTTAAATCACTAACACTTTATTCACAAACAAATGATTTTATATTTAAAGCCGTTAAGAAGAATAGATCACTTATAGGAATGTAGATAGTACTTAATACGACTCACAATGATCGAAGAAAGAAGCAAGTTTCTAATTCTGACTTTGATTTCCAATAGTAGACAGATCCAGTCGATTTATAAGAAAGGCAAGAAGAAAACGGGAAACATAAATCAACAAAGCATATTTACTTATATATTGTTGTATCAGACTTCTATTTCTTAGCTTTAATTAAGATTCTGCTAGCTAAGCATAGAAGTATCTACCTGTTAAATTTGCAGAATTTAACATATAGAAGCACATTGCCCATCTATTAGGCTAAATCATTACAATGTCCCATCCATCATAACCAGTATCCAATATCAACCCGCTTCCCAACTCGAATTGACCATACCACAGATGCTCCTGATTACTTTTCAATATAAATATACAATAAACACAGTAAACAAATATAAATAAATTCATCCCTTCTATTAATTTGGCATTCTAACTCATTTTATGCAATTAGTCATTTAACCTTTAATTTATAAGCCAACTAAGTAAACTGTGTGATCCATATCTATCAAATATGTAACAATTCTCATAGGTTTTACATTTGTATAGATAATTCGTTCGGGCATGCACCATTATCTAACTCGTAAACTAATGTATAATTGTAATCTTGATGTCAAACTAAATAATCTAACCATTAACGATTTTTTGGTCACCTGAACCACTGTAGGCTAGCAGCAAAGCCGCCACCTACGGTGGCCGGAAAAACCAACCACCACCAAGTTTTCAAAATCACAGTTAAAATGCTCCAAATTGATGGGAAATCTTATTCTAACTTCAATATATGCCAATCGTATTTAATTCTAGCAAATTCCTAATTTAATTGAATTTCAAAAAGCTAATCCTTTAAAATTGCTAAATCCCATTAAAGAACAAAATTAGTTGATGAAAATGAGTGAGAGGTGGTAAAGGTGAGATTTAAACTCACTAGGCCAGAGGAAGTCGCAGAAGACGGTGAGTTTTTAGACAGAATAAAAATGCCCTTCTCCTTGGCTCTTTCTCTTTTCATGATCTCAACCAACAAAAAGAAGTTGAAGGTCAAGAAAAGGAAGAGGAGGTCATGCGAGTTATTTCTGTAGCTTCAAGTGTCGGTTTATGGCTATTGTTTTGCCAGAAATGGAGAAGGAAAGAGACTGATGGGTGGAAGAGTGATATGAAATCGTGTAGAGAGGAAGGAGAAGCTCTTTCTTTTTTTTATTTTTTTTGTTTGGTTCAACTAGCCTAAGACACGTTAAATGTTATCCGGTTTGGTTCAAAAGAATTCTCTAGTTTGTATTTGATTTTTATCTGGTTTGGGCTAATTTAAATGGTTATTTGATGGGTCTTTCATGAGTTTTCTAGAAACACTTCTAGGCCTACTAATCCAAATAAATTATTATTTGATAAACAAAATAATAAAAATAAAATTTAGATATTTTTTCAAAAATAATTATTGTTTAATTTAAAAATCTATATAAGAAAATTTCGAAGATTCCCGAGTTGACAGGACCCGGTAATGATGTTATGGTCTTGGGCCCAATTACTAATTATGGGCCTCAATGTGCACTGTGTCCTCATATATAGTCGAAGATTCCAAAAATAAGATTTTGATTTAACACAAATTGAAAATATTTTGAAAATAAAATTACGAAATGTTTCATATATAAGCAAGCATAATAACATAAGCTAAGATTAACCACTACAAAAAAATGCGAAATTATGACCGATATTTGTGACCGCCATGGTTCGGTCGCAGAATTGCGACGACATTAGAACTTAGATTAATAAAATACTCAACGACGGAAGTGTGACTGATCTGTGACTGAACTAGCAACCACTTTGCGACAGATTGTGATTCAGTTGCTAATTCTCGTGCTATCATTTATCGCGAGTTTTGTTTTCCTTTTACGACCGCGTAGTCACGTAATAGCAACCAATTTGGCCACAGATTAGCAATCGAATGTAGGGTCATCGCTGTTGTTCGCGGCATAATTTACCGCGAGAATTTAGCGACGGAGGAGCGAGGATTTTGTGACCGATATTTTGCGATCGAATTGTGTGGTCGTAAAACTACCATTTGCAAAACGACATTACCTCAATCAATATTACGACCGGTTTAAGAAATATGGATCGCAAAATTTTAGGGCTTTATAAGCCCCTGATTGCCTTGGTCACAATCAGACCCTCCTTTTCCCTCTTTTTTTCCCTCCTTTTCTGTTTCTCCCCCTTCTGCTGCGTTTGCTGTCTGTCGTCGGCTGCTATGGGATCACCGGAGGTCATGCCGTTGCCAGAGAAGTCATCACCTACAGGTAGTTCTTCTTCCTTCTTCTTTCTTTGGTTTCTTTCTTTGTTTCTTATTTTTACACAGTTTTTTTTTTCATTTTCTGTGATGTTTGCTATTTTGTTTTTAATTTGTTTTTTAGTTTGATTAGTTTGATTATATTAGTGTGTGATTATATTGATTGATTGATTTGATTAGTATTATGGTTATTTTGTGAAATTTTGGTGTTTTTTTAGTATTGTGATTATTTTGTTTTATTTTTCTGTGAATATTGGTTTGATTGGTTTGATTATATTAGTGTGTGATTATATTGGTTGATTGGTCTGATTAGTATTGTGGTTATTATATGAAATTTTTGGGTTATTGTATCATGATTCTTTTGTTTTATTTTTTTGTGTATATTGGTTTCATTAGTTTGATTATTGCATAATTTGTAAATCTTAAAAGCTATATAATTAAATTTTGTATTGTGGTTTGATTAGTATAGAATGGTTTGATTTCTATTTTGATTAGTTTGATTAATGTAGAATAGTTTGATTTGTATTTTGATTAGATTGATTAGTATATAATAGTTTGATTTGTGTTTTGATTAGTTTGATTAGTAAAGAATAGTTTGATTAAGAATAGTTTAATTTGTGTTTTCAGATATATAATTAAATTTTGAAAATATAAATTTGATTAGTGTATTGAATATAAATAAAAACTAAGTAGTATTGAAATATTTTATACTAATCAAACTAATGAAATAAAAACTTAGTATTAAAATATTTTATACTAATCAAACTAAGCAGTATTGAAATATTTTATACTAATCAAACTAAGTATTATTGAAATATTTTATACTAATCAAACTAGGTAGTGTTGAATATAAATAAAAAATTTGATTACTGTATTGAATCAATAGTAGTCTAAAATAAAAGGAAAGAAAATAGGGATGATAAGTGGATAGTCAATTGAAATATTTTACAAAATCTAATTTATGATGATATATTGAAATTTACTTTTTTGAAATTACTTTATATTAATTTGTGTTTTCATTTAAGTGGAAATCACATGAATGATGCGTTTGAGTTGGAGGCCTAGTAGTGGCCATTTTGACTTCGGAGAATGTTGGGATGATATAGAAATGTTTATGTGAGTGTGTTTTGGCTTGAAATTTTTTAAAAACTGAATATGAGGAATCGTACACTTACTGATATTATAGCAAGTTTACATATATCTAGTTAACCTTATTTAGAAATAACCTTAGTAAGTTTACATATATATATAGTTACCCTTAGTATAGAAATAACCTTAATAAGTAAGAAATGTAAATGAAACACTAATTTTGGTCTGTTTTAAGGATGATCTAGGACTAGTGCAATTACATAATTTGCCCTTTATAAACAGAGTGTTCATTACGTAAAAAATGTGGACTAATTGAGACTGAATGTACTAGATGTACGAGGTCAATGGGATAATAAGAAAATAATTCTTGCAAGGATTGGAATCATTTATACAGTTTGCAATTGGTAATCCCAGTTGTATGGATAGTAGTAAGTTAAGATGTCCATGCAATCACAAGAAATGTCAAAATAAAGCCTTTTTAGATATCGATAAAATTAAAATTCATTTATGCAAAAATGGGTTTGTGAAAAATTATTATGAATAGATACATCATGGTGAACCTCGAGTTTCCAATGGGTCAGGCCACTCTGTTTCTGTAAGTTCAGAAAGTTAGCTTTTGCAATTTGAGTATGGTAATCGATGCAATGATATGGTAATCGATGCAGCTAGAATAGAATTCCATTGGGACAATATGGAGGAAACACCAAACTATGCAGCACAACAATTGTTTGACATGCTAAGTGCAGCTAATAATTAACTGTGGCCTGCATGCAAGAATCATTCAGTTCTATCTGTAGTGGCACGATTACTGCACATGAAATCAGAGCACCATTTTTCAGAAAGGTGTTATGATGATTTTGTGCAGTTATCAAAAGAATTGTTGCCTAAAGGCCATTCGATGGTGGATAATTTTTACCAGACAAAAAAATTAGTTTGGGGATTAGGACTACCAGTGGAAAAGATTGATTGTTATCGAAATAATTATATGATATACTAGGGTGTTGACTCTGAATTAAGAGTATGCAAGTTTTGTAAGCTTCCAAGATATCAAAGGCGGGGTCAAGGTACTGGTAGAGTACAAAGAAAGAAGGCTTTCAAGAAGATGTATTATTTCCCTCTTGTTCCTCGCCTTCAAAGGTTATGTGCATATAAGGCAACAGCTGAACACATGAGATGGCATGCTTTGCATGAATATGAGGATGGTATAATGACTCATTTGTTAGACTCTGAAGCCTAGAAACACTTTGATAACAATCATCTTGGGTTTGCTGCTGAGATGAGAAATGTGAGATTGGGGCTTTGTACTGATGGGTTTCAGCTGTTTGGCCAATCAGGACAATAATATTCATCATAGCCTGTCATTGTCTCACCATATAATCTACCACCCTCAATGTGTATGAAAGATGAATATGTGTTTTTATGTGTTATTGTACCTGGCCCTAATAATCCAAAATACAAAATTGATTTGTTTCTACAACCTTTGATTGCTGAACTTAATGATTTATGGGAGTATGGGGTAAAAACATTTGATATTTCGACCATTCAGAATTTCATAATGCGAGCTACTTTGCTTTCGACCATTAGTGATTTTTCAGCATTTGGAATGTTATTTAGGTGGAATACGGCATACAAATTGGCTTGTCCTCATTGCATGAAAAACACTAATGCATTTACACTAAAAAATAGAGGTAAACAATGTTGGTTTGATTGTCATCGCAAATTCTTACCAGAATCTCACCCTTGGAGGCGAAACCGACAATGCTTTAGAAAGAACATGACTATTGTTGATCCCCCTCCACCTGTGAAGTTTGAAGCTGAAATATTATAAGAAATTGAAGATCTGGGGCTTATGAAAGTTACAAATTTAGGTGCAGAAGAGGTAAATGGTAGAATTGGCCAGAATAGCGGATGGAAAAAGCGAATCATCTTATGGGATTTGCCATACTGGAGTTCACTTCTTATACATCATAACCTTGATTTGATGCATATAGAAAAAAATTTATTTGAAAATCTGTTCAACACTGTCATGGACATTAGGGCAAATTCAAGGATAATGCAAAAGCGAGAGCAGACACGAAGGAAATTTCTCATCGACCAGAATTCGAGCAATCTGTAGGTGTTGAAAAGTTTCCAAAGGCATGTTATTCTTAAGATAAACCCAAAAGGCAAGTATTAAGCAATTAGGTTCGATCATTGAGGTTTCCAGATGGATATGTATCAAATATGGGTAGATGTATCAATATGAGGAAATATAGATTGTTTGGCATGAAAACCCATAACTATCATGTTCTCATGCATAGATTGGTTCTTGTAGCATTCCGGGAATTGTTGCCAGGGAAAATTTGGGAAGCAATGATAGAGTTGAGTCTCTTTTTCAAGGAATTGACGATGATTGTTATCCGATGCGATGATATGGACCAATTAGTGCGAGAAATCCAAGTAGTGATATGTAAATTGGAGCGAATTTTCCCGCCTGGCTTCTTTGGTTCTATGGAGCATCTATCGGTTCATTTGCCGTATGAATGTCATATAGCAGGACCAGTACAATACAGATGGATGTATCCATTTGAGAGGTGAATCACTAACATCCCATTCTAATCATTACAATGTTTATTCAACTCATATTTACATATTGTATTTGTACAATTACAGACACCTGCACAAAATAAAAAAGAACGTGCGCAATAAGGCAAAGGTCAAGGGATCAATTTGCAATGCATATTTAGTGAAAAAAGCTTCCACCTTTTATTCGCACTACTTCGAACCACATGTTTACACCAAGTATCAGAGAGTGGCATGCAATGATGACAGAGGATATAGAATAGAATCTAAGTTAGAAGGGAATCTAACAATTTTCACCTATCCTGGCTGAACGATTGGTAAATAAAAAAAAAGATGATTGACTGATGCAAAGATACGAGCGGCTCAAACCTATATTTTGTTGAATTGCGAAGAGATTACGCCATTTGTACAGTAAGTATAATCTTGTAGAGAGTCTAAACTTAATATAGCTCAATTAAATCATATTTATGATATTTTTGTTTGTTCATAAACAGGAAATATATCAAACTTTTAAGGCTACAAAATCCTTATTTGACTGATACTGCAGTTGATGCAAAACTAGACTCTGAATTTGCAGAATGGTTCAAATGTTATGTAAGTAACTTTCTAGTTACACAACATATATGTGTATATTCTTATATTTTACTCGTGCCATTACTATTTCCCATAGGCTTGAAGCCCGAGAAGCGACGTTGATAACAGATTCATTACTGATCTAGCAAAAGGACCTCTTTCGGTTGCTAATGCCTACTCTGGCTACTTTGTAAATGGTTGCAAGTTTCACACTAAGGGTTATGGGACAAGCAAAAAGACAATGAACAGTGGTGTTTGCATAAAAGGATCAAACCATAGTGACGAGTCAAATGATTTTTATGGAAAATTGGTTGAGGTTTTGGAGTTAGAATATCCATCCCTATCAATTAAGTGCACAATCTTATTCAAATGTGAATGGTTTAATCCAATACCAAACATTAGCATGAAGGTTTATCCTAAGTATAATCTTGCAAATATTAATCATAGAAGAAGATATACGAAGTATGAACCTTTTGTATTGGCGATGCAAGCTACGCAGGTGTACTGGGTTCCATATCTATCATTAAAATGAGATCATAGCGATTCGATGGCGGTATGCAAAATCAAGCTTAGAGCAGTTGTTCATGAAGTTGAAACCAAACAATCTAATTTACTCGCAATATTTGAGTCATTTCAAGAAGTTGCGGTTGATACGCAATCGATGCAAGTTATTGAAGATTTAACGGATAGACTAGATGATGAAAGTGGAACTTATGTTGAAATATGAGCATCAGATGATGAAGAGGAAGAAGATGAAATCATCATGAGTACCTCAGAAGACGAAGATCAAGAAGAAGGAGAAGAAGAAGAAGAAGAAGAAGAAGAAGAGGAAGAAGATGATGATGAAGATGAAGACATAAATATTTAATGCATTATGTATTATGAATAATAAATTAATTAGATGTATATATAATATCATTAATGAAGAATTTTAATATTATTGACTTTCTTTATACAGATTTCCACATTTTCTACAATTCATATAATTGTATACATACATATGTAGGTCCTGTTATCTGTAGTACAGAAGGCTAGAGACAGGGGGGTTGATTCAGACTTGTCCAGTAGTGGTCCGCGTGGAGGTCTTGGCCGAGGATGAAGTACACATGGACGAGGAGGGACTATCCCTCCTCTACCTCCTCCTCCTTCTTTAGGTACACCTAGGGCTTCATCTTCTGCTCAGCCTCTCGTGCCGCCACCACTTCCTTCTATTCCTTCCTCTTCTACCCCATTTCCTGGACCAGCAGAGTAGTCACCAGCTTCACAGTCACTTACTGCACCAAGTAATTATAAATGTCATTTACTGTCATTTCAGTTATATATGATTTCCCTGTATTCATGGCATTTGTCATGTACTCCTTTTCCAGCTTCATCAGAGCCACGTAACAAGTTTATTTTGGCAGCAGGACAGTAAGTACTTATATACTTTTTCCTTTGAATTTGGTTTTGTTTAGATTTTGATGCATTCGTCTACTTATATTTCACTTATGTTTTTTTTTCTCAGCATATATCCATCCTCTCGCGCATCAAGGCAAATTATGAGGATAATCAAACTACATCTAGATAAAGATGGATACACATAGGTGTGAACCCCTTCCCCAAATGTCATAGGCATGTGATGCATATGATGAATGAGAAGAAATACACGTGATGTGTGTGAGTCGCCACCTTGTTTAATTATTTTAGGGTAAACTAGGAAAAAACCCTAAGTGACTCCATTTTTAATTAACCTAGTTACTAGATTAATTATCCCAATGTTTAAAGCACAATCTACGAACCCGAGATGGATCCCGAGACTATGTCATGCCGATAAACTAACCGATGAATGAATGCTTTGCAAGGTAAATGATGGATTAATGAAATGTTTGAGTGATTTTGACTTGCCACCCGAGGTGAAATCCCGAACGTGCCTACGTACTTCCGTTTGAATGGAAGATCAAAGTCAACGTAGTTCGATAGGCCTTTTTAAAAGGGCTTTGAAGGTGTATGCTTAATGCATGAGTGTGTATGCTTTGTGCATGAGTGTGTATATGCTTTGTGCATGAGTGTGTATGCCTTATGCATGAGTGTATGTATGCTTTGTGCATTTTGTGTGTATGCTTTGTGCATGAGTGTGTGTATGCTTTGTGCATTTTGTGTGTATGCTTTGTGCATTTTGTGTGTATGCTTTGTGCATAAGTGTGTATGCTTTGTGCATGAGTGTGTATGCTTTGTGCATGAGTGCATAAGTGTGTATGCTTTGTGCATCAGTGTGTATGCTTTGTGCATGAGTGTGTATGCTTTGTGCATAAGTGTGTATGCTTTGTGCATTTTGTTTAGGCATTTTGCCAAAGATTGATTGATTTTTAGGCATGTTGCCAAAAATGTTGATTTTAATGGCTTTTAGCCAAAATGATTTGATTTAGGCAATTGTTGCCAAAATGTGCGAATTAGGCGATTATCGCCAAAATGGTTGATTTTACGGTTTTAAGCCGAAAATGTTGATTTTAAGGCATTTTGCCAAAAGATTGATTTTAAGCGATTTGTTGCTAAAAATGGTTGATTTTAGGCCTTTGGCCAAAAGGTGTTGTTTTAGGCAATTAGTTTGCCAAAATGTGCGATTTAGGCTTTAATGCCACGATTATCGATTAATCGGGCGTTCGAGCTTAATCACAATTTATTGTCGAGACGTGATTGATTAAGGCTTTTAGCCACAATTATTGATTAATTGGACTTAAGCCGGATTTGTTCGAAATAAGGCAATTGAACCGTAGTTATTAATTAACTAGGCTCTTTTAGCCAATATTGTCGGATTTAAACTTTAATACCACGATTATTGATTAACCGGGCATTTAAGCTTAATCAAATTAATTAAGGCAGTTTATTTACCAAAAATAATGACGTGGATGCATTTATGCAATTGTAGAATTATTAAGAGTAGAAGAGAAATATGCATGAAGTGCTAAAATTAAATAGGCAGAGTTTTGTTTACATACCTGATTTAATCGACGACCGCTTCTTAACTCCAGATTAAGCTCCTCGCTTAGGAAATATTAATTAATTTTAATTTGTTTAATTTTAATGTCCAAATATCACAATAAAAATGCAATAAAAATTAAATTAAATGCAAAAAGCGGTAAAGAACACGCAAGGAGCGTGAGAGGGAGAAGGATTCGTCCGTCAACACAGACAGGGGTGCCAGAAATAGGCTGAAAATGGTCTATTTATAGGCCATTTTCGGGTCCCGGGCGGCAGGCCCCCGCCCAC
>NC_143158.1:21660211-21765672 GCF_041381405.1 Jatropha curcas | reverse complement strand
TTAAAGTAAATATTGTGTTTCCTAGTTTAGGTTTATTCCTAATTAGTGTAAAGACTGTGTTTCCTAGTTTAAGTTTATTCCTATTTAGATTACTTCCTATATTGGAACAATTTTTTGTATAGATATAGTGGAGTAGAGGTTGAAAAAAATAACACAATTGAAAGAAATAAAACATATTCTTTCCTTTATTTCTACAGTTTTTAAACATAAAGGACACACGATGGATATGTGAAATACAGTGACGAGAACTACATGGCTTAGTAATGTCTTGGCCATATGGGGGATCGGCTCCTTGGCTCATATTTGGGGGATGAGGTCCTTGGTCCGTAATGGGGGATGGACTCCTCGTGCCCCGTTAAAGGGATGGGCTCCTTTATCATGAAACATGATTAACAGATTTCTTATGAAATGAGAAAATAATGATGTACTGATACTTTCATTGCAAAATGCAAAGAATGATTTGAAATATATAAAAAGAAAAGAAGAAGAAATTGTTGTAATGCTTGATCCGCCTTAGTGAAATATAAGATGTTATGATGTTTGAAAGCTCTACTTTGTGAATATTTCTTTGATAAGTATGATTTCATGCTTTAATATTTATACTAACTTGTTTCCATATGTGTTTTATTTTAAACTGCATTGCACCACTAGGTGACAATGTATGACTAAAGTGTGTGACATTTTAAAAGTCAATGGAAA
Source organism: Jatropha curcas (assembly GCF_041381405.1). NCBI lineage: Eukaryota > Viridiplantae > Streptophyta > Magnoliopsida > Malpighiales > Euphorbiaceae > Jatropha > Jatropha curcas. Next base: position 21,764,973 of record NC_143158.1, on the reverse strand, counting down.
ATTTTGTGTGATTGTGTGTGGAATTTATAATGCTTACTACTATTCACTGAGCTGAGGCACTCACCCCCACCTAATTTATTTTTCTAGGTCATTGGATTCCTTCATCATTTGCTTTGGACCCCTTTAGAGCAGTTTCACCCCTTCTCTTAGAAGGATTCCTAAGTATATAAGTAATAGACAAATTCTGCAGTTAGTGTAAACTTTAAACTTGTCTAGTTAATTAAGGATTTAAATGATGTATTTTGAATTATTTCTTGATACTTAGTGAAGAAGGTACTTATGGATTTATATTTTGTGTGTTTTGGATCAAATGCTAGACTTTATTTAATATTGGGCTTAGAAGTGATAATGGATAGGAAAGGCTTACTACGGGCTTTGGATGCTTTATGCTTTCCCGAGTCCTAGTGCCGGTCCGGCCAAAGGAGACGGGTCGTGATATTATAATATAATATGTGATTAGATGACATAGTAAGACTTTGTTAATGAGATGTTGACTTGCTTGACCTATGAATTACTATGAACTAAGTGTGTGCTTGAGACTTGGTAATACTAATTTGGTATTATGCTTTGAAAAGCTTAATGTTATGCACCAATTACGCTTGCTTACTTTGACTTCTTAGGTAATATTTGACTGTGATATATGAGGATTGATGTGATCTCATTTGATTTGCCTGAGTTGTCCAGTTTATGGATATGAGATTAATACTTGTAAACATGTTTGAGAATGAATGTTTTGGATTTATATAATGATTGAGAGCTTCCATGAATCACGAGTATGTTGTAATCAGGTACAGTTACTTGTTATGTGTATTGAGTGATAATTGGATTATATGATTGTTACCTAAGATGGAATTAAACTGGCTTTGACTTAATAAGAAACTATTAGGCTCTTATTGTGAACTTGGTTAAGTAGTTACTAGAATATTGTTATCTATTCTAAAATAAAAGCATGTTATGGATTGGATTTGGAATGTGCTATGATCATATGCCAGACACGTGGGTGTCTTTAGGATGAGTGGACGCACTCTGCTGACTCTGTATTTGAAAGACTTTTATGGTCTACCATTTAAAGGCTAACTAGCCAGTATTAGTTTGACTATTATCAAACACCATTCTGTTACCTATTCTGCTTTTGTTTCTTCTAAGTCACTGATAAGTGCAAATTATCTGAACTAAAGGTTAAGACAATGAAAACACAATTGTAATGATTAATTACTTATAATACAAGTTACCTATGGATTGATAATATATGAATACTTGTTATACAAGTTACTTACAAGAATAATTTTATGATTGCTTGTAATGCAAGATACTACTTTAATTATGCAACATTTATGCTTATGATGCTAGGTATATGCTCAGATATTATTATATGATCCTTTGAGATGCAATACGCTTAAATTGAAGATATTATATGATTTCTTAAACAACAAGCTGACTTGTGTATTATATTATGATTAATTGTGCTATCAGATATATGCATTGATACGAAAATGAGGTTATTTGTGCTGCACGTTATGTGAATTGTATTCTAAATGATATTGAATGTTATATATGGTTTCAATGGACCATACTTGTCTGTGGTGCGTATACATATACATTGTTCAATACCACTGAGTTTTATACTTAGTGCGATATTTTTCAACCCGCGTAGGTTGAAGTTTGTTTATTATGGATCGTGAGTACCTGTGTCTAGAGAGAAGATCTTCTGCTTCCAAACTAGAGCATGAGTCTATACTGCAGACTCGTGGCATGTGTTAGATTTCTAATAATGAGAGTATTGGTTTGTTATATGGGACTTGTAATTTATTTACTACAATACATTTGCTTTAATTTCTTTTGAACTTTTTTTAAGGATTTTTTATTGGTTCCACTTGGATAGACCCTCATTTAGGATTTGAACTTTTGATATTTGGATTTAAGGTTGATTTCTCTTGAGGATTGCTTTGTTGAACTCAAATATTGATTATTTATCTAAAAGAGATTTTGAAGATTTTATTATTACTTTGGAATGTTTTATTAATAAGTTTAAATTAATTTTTAAGTCTTATTTCAAAGGAAACTCTTGCAATTCTACTCTAAGGTTTACCTAATTTGTTTTAAGAATATTTGATGGGTTTCCCCTACTTCTTAAAGATTTTAATTTTCTTTGATTTTTATAATAGAATTGTTTTAAGCAGGTTATTTTTTTAAGACTTCCACTGTATGTTTTGAAGAATTATAAACAGAGTTTGCATTGGCTCTTTGGAGCTCTTTTAGGTGTGTTTAGAGTCGTCACTTTACTTTGTTTTTGTTTACGGGGAAATATAAAGTAAAAACTTCGTGCTTGACTCCAATTAATTACCACAATGGATAAAATGCACTAGCCTCGAATCATTGGTTTCGGAGACTAGGTTTTCGACTCTTTTCGTTAACTCAATGATTTGGAATTAATCAATTAATCAAAATTGTCATTTTGCATGAATGCTAGATTATCGATGCATGATCATACTTAAAATACATGGCAATTATAGACACAGCATTAAAAGCATAATTTTGATATATATAAAAAGATGTAATCATAGGAGAGTTCGACTTTAGCCTCTTTTATTGAGGATTTTAAGTCGTATGACACGTTCCCTTAGATCTCGATCGGTCTATTTGGTTGGGCCTCATTACTTAGGCTAAAATCCTAGATATGCCTTTGTATCTCATTTGAATGGGGATTAAGGCACATGAAGTTCTACCAACGATTAGGATAGTAGGATTTTGATGTGGTGCCATTCTTGGAATGGGCTTAAAGGATGTTGGATGGATCGGGTTTGAGTGCCGAATGGACCAGGCTTAGCATGCATTAGCTGCTAGATGGACCGGGCTTGAAAAGTATAAGGTGTCGAACAAACTGGGATTAATTGGCAAAGTTTAAGTTGAGTGTTTATACCCTTGGTCGGTTAGGGGTTTGAAGGTCGAGTGGTGTAAGCGTGCAGCTTCAGAGCTCCACGGTACGTCTTCTCAATCAACGAGACCGAGTCTTGTTCCAAGATATGCTAAGGATGGGCACGAGGACCCAATTAAGTCTTATATTAATTAATTATTAATTAATATTTAGTTAACTTTAGCTTTGGACCAAAGAGGACCAAAATGTGATTGAAAGTGCGAAAGGATCGAATTTTGAGAACCAAGGCGGATCTTGACTCGATTAAGGAAATTAGGTAAAAATCAAACTTTCAGGCCTTAGAATCATTCGCAAAGGGAGAAATATAGTCATTGAACCTTGAGAAGCACTCAATCAAGCAACAAGAGGTAAGGTGCAAATAGGGGGAAGTGCTCCTTTTATAAGGGTTGAATCTGGGTCACAGTATTGAGTAGGCCCCATACACTGAGTGGCCTCCCCATGATATCGATAGTGGGCTACCAAGGCCTGCCCACGGTACTGTGTGTGGGACCCTTGGTACCTAAGCAAAAGGCTATTAATTTCTTCTTTCTCCTTGCTTCAAGGTTGTTTTGCTTTTGGAGACCAATTTAAGGCCCAAATGACATCCACTAATTCCTAAAGTCATTGGAACCATGATGAAATTTCCTAAGTCCCGGTTCAGAGACAGGGTCAACAGGAACATATATACAGTTATGTTGTGAATTGAGATGAACTTGTGATTAGTGAACTATTTATGAGTATATGACAGCAATCATGAGAAATGAGTAACTTGAGAAATCTGAACTGTGATGAGTATATTGATTATATTTATGTTTTGAATGGATATATTTGCTTACTGAGCAAAATGGATTCTTGAATTATGAATGTGGTTTATTGTACCCTGAACTTTGAATTGTATGTTATATGTGGTTTTCTTAGAACCATATATGTTTATGAGTGAATAAATTTGTATGTTAAGTACCATTGAGTTTTATACTAGCGCAATGACTTTCATCTTACGTACGTTGAAGATCTGAATTGATTGGTTGTTCTGGAGTTCCAATATCAAAGGACGAGGATCTTCAATTTTATAAAATTGAGTATAGATCTATTTTTGGATTTGGCATGTATTAGTCTTTTGGAATTGTTGAGAGAGTTTTGGATTTTGGTTTTGGAATATTATGAACACTTATTTTTCACAACCAGATATTCTAAGAAAAGTCAGGAAATCAATCAAACTGTACCTAAACTGGAAAAATAAAAAATCAGTGTTAACTCACATTGACTCAATCATAACTCTCTTCACAGTGTGGTTTTCAAGACAAGGTTAGTGCCATTGGAAACTAGATGGAAAGATCTTTATAACGGTATATCACGGGTTGAAATCAAAGCTGAAATGATCCTTGAACCAATCGAACCAGACGAAAACGTGAACTGGACAAAAGAGCAGGGTGTGGTCAGCCAACAGCAGACACCCCCCTCTAAACAAGCCAAAAAGCCCCAATTTTCACCCAATCCCACGTTACTTAATTTTGGACACCCACCTACCTCGCTGAGCCTATAAATACCCTCCCCCTCCCCCTAAAAGAAATTTAAAAAAAAACACTCATTTATCACACAATTCTTGGCCAAAACACTTGGTGCATCAATATAATTAACCCATTTAAAGGCCTTTGCTCCTAAAAGTTTTTGACCATGTGGTGATTTCCATTTAGGTGGGAGGCTCCAATAGTTCAAGGGTTTTCATATACATTTTTAGAGTCTGTCAAGGATTCCCCAAGTCAAAATTTTGAACTCGTGTTGGAGCTCAAAACTAAAGCTTTGAGACAGAAAAATTGTACCTATGTAGCCCCCACGATGTAAAAGCACGCTTCAAGAGGTAGGCCCCATATCCCTTTTAATTTTAATGTTTAAATTTAATTAGGTAATATTTAGTATTTGAATTAGGTTAGTTTAATTTAAATAAATGTATAGTTTAGATTTAATATTTAATGTACTTCTAACTCTTTATCTGATTTTCTTACCCGTGAATTTTTGTAGGGAAAAGATAGAAACAAATAAGTTTTTCCCTTTATCTGAAGATTTTTTAAGCAAAACTTAATGGACACTCCCATTAAGAATAAAATTACAAGAGAAAGCTATGGAAAAAAGAATGTGAGTATTTCTTCTCAACTACCTAGACCTTCAACTACTCAATTACCAATATTAGCCTTTGCTTTAACTACTTATGTAGACCAACCAATTACCAGGACGCCCTTACCGATGCATCATCATCCACAGTTAATTATGCTTATGTTAATAAGCATATAGACATACCAATTACTTATATTGAAAAAGACTATACTAAATGTTCAAATTTTTTGGAAGTCGCTCAAAAGGTATTTCCTTCTAATTTTCATTTTATTCCCAAGTCACTTTCAAAAAATAGAAAATTTCATGAGTTTATATTAGTTGATACAGATTCTATAATTCTAGAACATATTCATAATCCAGAAGATGTTAAAAAGGTTTTAGATTCAAAAGTTCAAATAAAATAGGTTTTCGATCTCTTTGATTGGAATCAGAATCCATACACTAAAAGAATAGTCAAAACTTTGTACCAAGTTCTTTCAACTATGAGGATTATAAAAAAGCTTGGTATAATGCGTTTTATTTAAGAAATCATAATCATTTGTGGTTCATGATGATTCCACGAGGTTCAATTCCAGAATTTTCTTATTGGTTTCAAGAATGGTTCAAGTTTTTCAGATGTTCAATTAAAACTTTCCCTACAAAGATACTACAAGGCTTTGAGCTCTATGATAAACAATTAACCAATTTTGGATAAGATAAGTTACTCTCATTCACAGCTACTTTTGGAATTCCATGGATTTTGTCCTGGAATTATTAAATCCAACAAGTTCAATCACTACCCTTTCCTCCTATGCTGGTCCAAATCTTCAGTAATAAATGGTGGAAAGACTACAACCAAACCCAAACTTGTGTTCAAGTCGTTCAAAGATATTTTAGTTCAAAAAGACATCTACCTTTGGCGAAAAATCCAAAGATTCTATATTTCTTAGTAGATAAGAGCAAGTGGCAGGCTACCCTCGCCGCTACCGGTTAATTGAAGAATTCAAGAAGATACTACAAGAGATACATAGTCAAGTATTGCAAGAAGAAGAAGATGAAAATGAAGCCACATCTAGTTACTCACCACTCCATAAAGACGATTGTTATGATATAAATCAAATAGATCGAAGTCTATCCATTTCAAGTAAATATCAGATATAGTAGAATATGTTCAAGTTTGTCCTATCAGGCTCTTTCTGTCATCATATAAATATGTAAAGTTGTTTGTCTGAATTAGGCCCAACTTTTGTCTATATTAGGCCCTATCCAACTTTTGTCTACGTTAGACGATATTCAACTTTTGTCTATGTTAGAAAATAGTTACCTGGATTTTAAATTAAATAAAGAAAGTTCATACTCTACTATAAATAGCTATGTTTGTTCTAAGAAGAGGCAAAGGTTTTAGAAGAAGTGTGCTTGAGTTATCTCTATCCCCTGTTCTTTCAAAAGCTTTGTACTCTCTTTTCTCATAACTAATAAAGCTTTCTTTTATAAAATTATCATTTTAACTTTGTTTTAATTTAAATTACTTCAATTACATTATTGCTTTGTTTTAATTTAATTGATATGATTACTTATACTTAAGTGTATCATATTACTTTGCCCGGACTCTATTCTCCTTTCCATTTAGTTTAACAATTACTGTAACTCCACAATTAAAGTTAAACATACATCTCTTCCTCCGTCATGCCACACTTCCAGTCAGCTCTCTTCTGGTATTAGCGCCTAATCTTTATAGGTTGTAGAGGTAAGGTTATTAATTATTTGCGAATTAATTATCAGGAATAAGAGATTAGTTTTAATTTAATGCTTAATTTAAATTTAATATTTAAGTAAGCTAGTTTAATTTAATGCTTAGTTTTAATTAGGTTAGTTTAAATTTAATTAAATGCCTAGTTAGAATTAATTTGCCTAGATTTAAATGCGTGATTATGTAGGTTTAATTAGTTTAGAATTAACTTTAATAATTGCATCATCACTTAGATTTAATTAGTTAATTAAACACTTAGTTATTTATTTTAATTGCATAGGGTTAATTAGATTAATTTAGTGTTTAACTCGAATAATTACATGATCACTTAAATTTAATTAGCTACACTAGATTTAATTAAATGCATGATCCTTTTTTTTATTTTTATTGCATATGTTTAATTAGTTTAATTTAGAACTCAATTAAAACATAATTAACTTAGGACTTAGGTAATCGCATGATTAAACTTAGATTTAATTAAGTTTTATGTTCACTTAGCTTATGATTAATTAAGTGCTTATTTTAATCTAGAAAATAATAATTAGACTTTCTTAGATTCAATTCAATTAAATACACGTTTAACTAAGTTTAAATAAATGCTTTAATATTTAGAATGCATGATTAGTCCTTAAACCATTTACCTTAGGTTAGAGACTTTGAATTATATTTCTTAGATTTAAACATCTCTTTTCCATATTTATAGAATGCCTTAAGTACAACACTTTTGCCTTTGCATTTTAAGCATGATCGTACAATTTTATAATTTTGAATTTTTTATTTTGTTATAATTGTCTTCAATGTGAGGCTCTAAATTTTTTAATGGCATGAACATAACTTACATGCTTATATTAGATGAATAGATAGGAATTGTTTGTTTTCCCTGCTTCGTTATGTGCACTATTTCATCTCCTTTTCTTTTAAAAACTTTGGTAATTAAAGCCAAATGAACCATTTTCACATTAAAATTGACGACTAAAGCTGATGGCTAAAGCCACTTTTTCAATCAATTGGCGATTAAAATCACTTTTAAATCATATTGGCAATTGAATTCACATTTTCATCAATTTGGCGACTAAAGCCATTATTTCCAAATCAAACGACTTTGTTTTACCCAAAATGGCGCTAAAGCTAACTTTTGACAAACACACGCATACATACACACTTTTCATAATTAAAATTCCTATTTCACAATGGAAAAACTGCTTGGTTCTGATTTCTATTCAATGGAATAAGCAAGCAGACTCGACTACTAAAACTCGAGTTGCGAAACAAAAATCCACAAAACCCCATTTTCCTTCTTCTTTTTTTTTCTTGGATCTACAAGTTTATTTCATTCAATTAGGAGACTTGTGATTGTCCTAGAATCCTATAAAGGGCTAGAGGCAATACTCCTTTTGATGCCTTGTGTTTCCTTTATTTGCTTTTATGGATATTTGCTTTATTTTTTATTCGGGAAAACGTGTGGTCATCCTAAACTTTTCTTAAAAGGGCTAGAGATGACATTCCCCTTTTTGTTGTTTTCATTCATTTTCATTTAAAATTTCATTTCTTAATTGGGAGATGTATGGCCATTCTAGGATCCTTTAAACGATATGACACTCCCTTTATTCTTTTACTGTTTTATTTATCGCTTTTTTTATTACTTTCTTTATCGCCTTTTATAATTGCTATGCATTTATCCATCTTTAAATTGTTTTTTATTTGACGAAGCATTAACATTTAGGCCAATGAATCGATTATTTTAAAATTGAAAAATCTAGTCCTCGAATCCTCCTCGGTTTCAATGATTAGTGCATTTTATCCATTTGGACCAATGTCCAAAGTCAACATTAGGGTTTTCCTTAGATTTTTACCTCAAAGTAAAAGATGTAAGTGGCGACTCCTTTTCAAAGATAGCAATCAAATTAAATATGTCTTCACATCGTGAATCCAACTCAATATGAGCGTTTCGATTCCACATTTAATGGATTGGACAAGGCACTCGGTTCAGGGTCTCACAAATATGTAATTGGGACAGTTTAATACTTTGGCTTTAATTTGGCTTAAAGGATTTTATAAGTCTCATATTTAAGTTGAGTTACGAACATTTTGGATTTTACCTTTTAAATAAATGATGGAAACATCACACTAAGTGATGGTTAATGTTTTGAGGTTTTTGATAAGTTTTGTTAACTCTAGTTTTTTGGGAAAACTCTTGCAGTTTTTTTCTAAGATTTTCCTAAAACATTTTTGTAAGTCTATTTGATGGGCCTTTCGCTTTTAACTATGATTTTGTAACTCAACTATTTTATAATAAAGCATAAGTAAATAGTTAATTAATAAGCAAGTAAGTTAATAAGTGCCTTTAGCACAGAATGTGACATCTCTTGTCTGGTTTTTTGTGAGCGGAAAGGGGATGTTACGCACATACAATATAACTACCTTGTGCATATTTAATGAAAAAGGCTATGTAAATGAACCAATTTGTCCATGTGTTTTCATAGAGAAATCAACATCTGAGTTTGTTATTATTTTTGTATATGTTGATGATATATAAATCTCTTTAGAACTCTAGTAGAGCTCCAAAAGACAATGGATTATTTGAAGAATGAATTTGAAACCAGAGATCTTGGAAAGACAAAAATTTGTATTGTACTACAAATTGAACATTTATTGAAAGGAATTTTTGTTTATGAATATGCTTATTCAGAAAAGATTTTGAAACTTATATGGATAAAGCACACCTATTGCGTGAAGATTGAGGATAACTTACGGACATCGGAAGCAAAAAAAGGTCTAGACGAATCCTAGAATAATTAACACTTAAAATTTTTCCTTTGCCTCTAACCTAGTGTAATTAATTCACACATATACAAATATTCATTTATATCTCATATTTTCAAGTATTGATCATTCAAATAATTCATAAAATACATGTGCAAAGATGGAGGAGAAAGGGTTCAAGCATTACCTCTTGAAGCGTGCTGAAAAACTAACTTTTAGGAAAACTAGATAGAATTAACTACAATCTTTCTCTTAATTAGTCATGACTAAAACAATGAGTCATATCTTCTAATCAAGTCCAAGAGAGTACAAATAATAATTCATTTGAATCCTTCTATTTGCATCCCATACAAATTCAACTAAATTGCAAACTCTCATCTTGAATTTGACATAAGGACATTGTAGGGACCTTGTAAATACCTTTACAATTCTAATTCAATTATTTTTATTATTTAATTAAACTCTTTAATTAATAATCAACACAAGGTAAGTGCTTGTTTGGCGAGGTTAATTAGGTGTGTGTCACTTACTAGATCCATAACTAAGTAGTAGTGGAATATAATATCAACTCATTTGATATTATTAGAAACCAATTCTCACTAAAGGATTGTCTCAATTCTCATTTAGTTCTACAAAACCATGGGTTATGCCTAGCATAACATGTCATAATTATCTAATTAAATATGAATAACACTGTATTCAATATAACCATATATCATATTATTGTATAACCTAATCCCTTTATCTAAGATCTGATCTAACTAGGATCATGGTTAAACCTATCAGCTTAGATACTATGAGATCATCTCGATTCCAAACTCTTGATATAATTGGACTTCTACTAGAAAATCCTTTTTTTACAGAATCCTTTTAACTATGTTTCTTTCCACATTAGAAATGACTAGATATCATAAGATCTTATCCCTATTTCTTCAGGGTATGAATCCCCTATTGGCTGATCACTTACCTCCTACATACAATTTGAATAGGACCAATACATGTCCATATGCACATACATAATACATGTATGAAACCAGTACCAAATCCTAACCACCTATATGCGAGATAAGATTCACCTTAGGTCTAAGGATTGGAACAACTATGCTTGGATAATAACTTATTGGCAAGTAGTAAAACTCCATATAATCATTTTCCAGTATCACATGTTCGACTCACTCAGTCCATGAGTACCCACGTTTTGTTCTAATTCTCAATCTAGTATCATGAGACTCACTACATCCACATCATTAGTGTCACATACTAACTGTGGAGAATAAACAGATATGATGGTCTTCTAGAAATTGACACCCAGCAAATTGCCTTACAACCATGAACAGTTTTGTAGCATTTGTATAAGAAAGTCTATAATTCATATTCACAAATCTTGTAAATAGATTTTCCTACCAAAGTGCTAATGGACTTATATTCAATTAGATAAACCATTTATGTAAAAAAAAAAAAAAAATACAAATTGCATTAAAAATGAACATTGCATATTTTTGGTAAGGATTTAGGTCATACACTATTACTAACATTCAGTACTCTAAAGTTGTTCCATTATTTGATATGACTAAAGACCGTCTTGGCCTCTAGAAGCTAATGAAATACTCCTTGGTCATAACTGCCATAATTTAGTATAATTGGTGCACTATGTATCTTGCCACTACTACATGAATAGATATAACATTTTCTGTTACTATGCTCGCAAGATAAAGTTTAAAAATCCTACTCAAAGACATTGAAATGGGTCAAACACATGTCACAGTATTTAAAAGAAACAATTGATATGGATTTATTTTATTCTTATGAATCTAACACAAGTTTAGTTGGTTATTTACATGTAGGGTATTTACCCGATGCACACAAAGTAATACCTCAAAAGCTATTTATTCATTTATGATGGTACAATAATATCATGAAGATCTACAAAATAATATATAGTTGCTGCTTCCTCAATCATGTAGAAACAATAGTTATTCATGCGCTTAACTCATTTTATTCGAGAAAAGTACGACTTATCTTATAATAACATATCCATATTATTACATAAAGATAAAGTAGTTTACAGGGGATTCGTTATGGAAGATAAAACGCAATATATTTTACAAAAGTTCTTCTTCACATATGGTCTTCATATGAATGGTGATAATGATGTGCAATAAATAGTGTATGAGATTGTTCATATGGTCTTCATATGATAGATTTGTTCATTAAGTCTCCATAGATTGCAACATTTAAAAAAAAAAAAAAAAATGTATGACATTGGAATACATCGCTTAAAATTTTCAAAGTGGATATTCACCGGGGAGTTAAATTCTTATACATAAAAGAATATTATTCTTATACATAAAAGAATATTTGTGCTTTGTTCTTCGCTAGGATTTTTTCATTGAATTTTTTTAATAAATTCTTAATGAAGCATATTCTTTGTGCAAATGAACAGTTAAGGAAGTGTTATAAATCCATACATGATATCCATCCAATTTCTCAATGAATCTTTCTATCTTTTCGGTATTTTTATTTATTATCTCATCGAATAATATATCTCTTGAGGTGAATTTTATGATCTAGAAATAAGAGTTTTTTTTAACTCAATCTTTTACATTTTTGAGATTCATATAATAATATTTGCTTTATATTTACTCACATTTTCTTTTATGCTATTATTTTTATAATTGGAAAACAAAAAAGGAAAAAAGAAAAAAAGAAAATTGAAGAGTTTGAAAATACCACTGTAATCAAATCTTGGAACGTATCTCGTACTTCTTATTAAACAATAAATAACACATTGTGCTGTTCTTCTTTTTGTTTTAACCGAACTACTCTTGTCTCTCATTTTCCTTTTCTTCCTCTTCTTCTTGTTTAGGGCTTCAAAGAAAATAGTAGAAGAGAAAAATAAACAACAGGTTATTTTTCGTCCAGTCTGCCTTTCTTGTCATTCTTTGACTGGAAGACCAATGGTGGTCTGCGATTTCGAAATAGGGGCATCCAAATGACCGGTATTGTGTCTTTATCCCCAATTTTGTTATTTATTTAATCATGCAGATATTTAAAAGCATAAATTTTAGGGCAGAAATAAGGAAGAAATATGCATCAGTTTTTATGCTAACTGTCTTTCTGGATCAATGGAAACTATAAACCTTGAAAATTTGAGTGTTGTCGATTACTTATTGTTTAAGGATTATGCTATGTTATTTGCGCATGATTATGTGATTAATTTTCATTTATGTTTCGGCTGAGGATTGTTTTTTGTTATCTTAGAAACAAAATGATGTTCAAATTTCTTTTGTTATCTTCTTGTCAAAATGATCATAATTGTCCAGGCAGGAAACAGACATTAAATTTTATGTTATGTGCATATACATTATCTTGTTTATGTTATGAGCATATGAATTGAATAAATGGAGTTGAACGGTTTGGTAACAATCCTGCATGTTATTGCAGACTTCTTTCAGGTGAAGATGTTGGTATAGTCCAATTGAAGCTGCTTTGTTTTGTATATCTGATTGGAAAAAGGATTTTATTTGTGATTGGATGTCTTCTACTGAAATTTTCCAGATGTGTAAAAATTGCCATGAATGTTCTCACATTGCCTCCTTAGATGTCGCATCAATCACTGAGGAAAAAAAAAAAGATGATTGCTCATACCCATTGAGTTTTTCGAAGAGTTCTCACCTCTCAAACCCCTCTGCAATGTCTGAAAGTTCTAAACCTAATCTTGTATATAGGCGAAGGAAGCTACAGGGAAAATCTGCTCCTAATTTTGTATACAGCCGAAGGAAGCTCCAAGGAAATTCTGTTGGCATTTGCTCAGCACGATCCCCTGCATGCATGAAGAGGAGTGGAGAGGATAGTGTCTCTGCCATTAGTTCTGATGCCCCTTCTATTGCATTTAAGGAGCAACAAATACTTTCTCAAGGTGAGCATACCGTTGGAGCCCCTGTCATGCCTTATATAATATTGCAAGGGGCCTCTCATCTTTTCAAATCAGAATCCATTAATGGATGTTTACTCATAGAAGAACGGGGTTTTGATGAAGCTTCCAAAATTAGAGGCCAGAAAATCATTGAGGTTAACAGTATAAATGACAGTTGCTCATCATCAATGTCAGGTATGGAACTTGTTTCAGCTTCCATGCAGACTGAAGTAGATGAAACTGGTGAATGCTCGTCATCCAGTGCAATGATTGTAGAGGCCTCAGGGGAAGATGGTTCAGAAAAGGATTTATCTGTCTCTATAATTAGAAGCCAGGGAGTGATTAAAGAAGCTTGGCCAAGCAGGAGTCGTACTTCTACTGAAGATGTTGGTGATAGTACCACTGTTAGCAGTTCTTGGGTATGCAAAGTTTGTTCGAATGCAGAATCTACACTTAAAATGCTAATTTGTGATAACTGTGAAGAGGCATTTCATTTATCTTGCTGCAATCCTCGTGTAAAAAGAATACCACTTGATGAGTGGTTTTGTCATTCGTGTTCAAAGAAGCGCAGCAAAATTCTTAAGGAGAAAATTTGCAGAACATATCCTAATATGATTGGTGAAAAGGGCAGATGTCGAAGTTCTTCTATAAATGAATTAAATCCTATTGCATTGATGTTAAGAGACGCTGGGTCTTATGCATCTGGTGTTCGAATTGGCAAAGGTTTTCAAGCAGAGGTTCCAGATTGGTCTGGTCCAATCACCAAGTATGTGCTTTTGATAATCTCCATATTTTCACTTTCCAGCAAATGCTATTAAGGAATAGGTAACTTTAAATTATGCTATAGACAGTTGTATCTTACACTTATCCATGAAGGTCATCTTTGAGTAGTGGAATAACATTTGAATGAACATGATATATTGATTCATTCGTCTTGAACATAGATTCTTGGGTTTGTTCATCTTGCAAAGAGTCGTAAATTGATTATGAGATTTGGTCCCAATTTCTTATTGTACAAATATTTGACTAATATTGTTGTCTTCTAAAAGAAGCTATATCCAATCCCTAGGCACTTAAATTTTATGGTAAGGCCTTTTTTTTTTCCCTTTTTCCTTTATGGAAGAGAGTTTGGCGAAAATTAAGAGCATGAACGGTTGAAGCACATCAGTAGAGAAATGTGTTGTTATTCTGCAGGTAAAATGCATCGACGTTCATAAAACCTGGTACTTTTGTCCACATACTTTTCCTTTTGGAAACTCTGTTAGGTTAATTATGTTCAACAACGCTTATGTTCGTGGCTTGTAATGGGATCCGCTCAGGTGAGATAATAAGTAGTTATTTGTTAATGCTCTTTAGTCATCTTTTAGAGGGAGAGAAAACTTATTCTTTACTTTGAATGGTGATAAACCTTGTGCTGATGGTTTTCTCAGAATAATGGGAAGTTATCAAGAATCAGAAGTTGAAAAATATTTTGAGGTTCATGATGGTCATATTACATAGTGGTTAATTGTCATTTCTTCCAGTTTTGTGCTCAAGTAAGGGCTTAATAATCCTGTTGGCATTCTCTGTGAGATTTGTGTGCATATCTTCTCCATTGCGTTTTGTGTACTATAAACTATGTTATGGGTCAGGACTGCAGACCAATAACTCAATGATAATCGATGGATTATGAACTCTATTGGGCATCAAGTTATTGTGGTCTGTTTGGCATTGTTGCTGCTGCTATTGATAAACACATCCTTCTAGTATTTTAATTGAAAGCAACCTATTAGTTATTCTTAAGGTGCATTTTTGAATGTTGTACAAATAAAAAGCATTTAGAAGTAGTTTTCAAGTACTTTTTAGCAAAAGCATCTAGAAAAGTACTTTTCCAAAAAGCAGTTTGAATGCAATGCCAAACGGTTTTTAGTGAAATAGATGTTTGAGATTCTGTATTAATGAGTCAGCAGATGCCAATTTGGCTACTACTTTTCTATGTTTTTGCTGATTCCTAGGATAAGAGTTTAGAGGAGGAGATCCCCATTTTTCTTTCTCCTTGCTAATTTACTACTAGATTCTTAGGCTCATCTTTCCCATCTTTTGATTCTTCACATTTTAGACTTTTAAGTCCCAGCACAGTAAGAAGGAAAAAAAAAAAAAAAAAAAAATCAAATGATGCTAGTTGAGATAGAATAAAGCTAGTTAGAAGGAATGAAGAACGTGAGACTATTAAATGTAACAGGAGCTTATGGTGGGACAATGCAATCCTTTTCTTTTGATTTTACAATGGAAAATAGAAATGGAGATTCTTTGGGTAGAGTTCAAGTCATAAGTAAACGCATTGTGTTTCATGTGTAAACTGATCTCTGGTAAGTAGGGGTGTAAATAAGCTGAGTTGGCTCACAAGATGTTCGAGCTCCGCTCAAAAAAAGTTTGAAAAGTTCGGCTCAAATCGAGCTTTTATATATACATATATAATATTTATTTTAAACTTATTTGAGCCTCTTGCCGAGCTTGAGCTCAAAATTTGTCGAATTAAACTTGAGCCTCAAATCGAGCTCGAGTCTAAAATTTTCCGACTTGTCAAATTTCAAGCTGAGCCCAATTTTTGTCGACCTGAGCTTCGAGCCTGGCAGGTTTGAGCTGGGCTCAGCTTGTACTATGAATGTTTTATTATTCTTTATAAATCATATACTAATGGAAATAAAAATTATTAAAAGTGAATGGAAACTTTTAGGTCAAACCCTTCAGAAGGATGTTTGAAGTAATCTTGGTTATGTATGCTAGCTGCTAATTGTCTTAAGACTAAGGCAAAGTCACGTGGAAAATTAATGTTTCATGGAGCTTCTCAAGGTAATCTAAAGTGATATTACATGGGACAACATTGGGCTACTAATGTCCAACATACAAGGCAAATGTTGCAGAAATGTGAATGTTGATATAGATGTATGGCCATAGAATATTGATAAGATTTGATATCCGACAACAATGTGCAAGTAGCACGTGTTGGAGATAAAATGAAAGAAGGAAATCTGAACTGGATTAGTTCCTATATAGTTCTTGATGTGCCCTGGTTCGCAAGTGTGAGACTTTGATGATGGATTGTGTTAAAAGGTGAAGAGGTATACCTAAAACCACTTTGAGGGAAGTTATCTAAAAAAATTACTACTTCTTGGCATTAGTGTGAACTAGCTATGAGCAAGGAATGGAAGCAAATGATTAATGTAGCCGATCCTTGCTGGCTTGTGCTTAAGCTTAATTATTGTTCCTGTTGCCATCTTTTGGCTTTTCGGACGTTAAATTATTAAAACCCCAGGATCCTTGCAATGAAGAGGGATTAAGGATGATTGGTTGGCGGGGGGAAAAACGTTTAAGCCTTGTTTCTTTACATATAACACATGGTTGAGGACAAATAATCATGAGAAAGCTTTTGTGGTTATTAAATTTACAACCTTTGTGACTCTGAGTTTTTCTCAACGATGTTACTATGTCTCAAATTAAAGGATTTTTAGTATTTATTTTCATATTGTCATATGTTGGTGGCTTGCTTTGGTGCTTTACAAAAGGAAGGTCCCACTACATATCTGTGTGTGATAGGTTGATCGTGTATAAAAGTTTTTCATCTAATCTTTGATCTTGTTTTGGTTATCACTTTTACATCTATTCTTTTGCCTTGTTTTGACTTGTTCTTTTAATTTTCATTTAGAGATGTAGACACAGTTGCTGAGGCTTTGGAAGTGAATCCATTGGATTTTGTTTGCTTGACTGTAAGTATGGCTGCAAATTTTGTTTGCTATTGTGTTTTTCCTTATGTTCTCTATTTACATAGGCTTGTAGATTTTAGGAAGGACTGACAGATCACACATGTATTGACCTAGAAGAGGAAGTCCAACAAGCCAAAACTTGGCTCTATTGGCAATTGGCTCCAATGTAGAGAGGTTATGGATGCTACAGGAGAAAGTACTGGTGCAACTATATGTGGAAAGTGGCGCAGGTAAATTAATAATGATTTTCTTTTGGGTGATTGTGCCTGTGGTTTGTATTAAATGTGCATCCAATCAGAAACCTAATGAAATTTCAAATTATGCTTGTTAGAATGTTGAACCTGAAATCTCTGACTGGTTGTCTAAGACTCTTGCACGATAAGAGCCTTTGGGGTTTTACTCAAAAGACCTCTAATGTGCAGCACAAAAATCTAAATACTAGAGAAATGTGTACAATTGTAGCATACTTTGGTTGTATAATCTTTCTGGAAAATGTTGAGTTTTGAACAAAATTAATCACATGGAAAACTTATAATACTTACAATTTTGAATGTGATTGTAATTTTAGGGCTATTGCATCTAAAAATCTTGAATTTTGTGCAAAATTTCAATTACTGTATTCTTCTAATTTTATTAATTTCATGCCATATTTCATGATTAGTAGCAATTAAATCCAAAATGTAAGAATAATTTCATGCAGTATTTAACCTATGTCGATTTATGATTGAATTCATAATACATGGCAAGGCAAAATGAATAAGTGATTGTTAATTTATGCCCAACTAAAGTTCTCTAACACCTTTGAACTCCTTTCCATCTCTATAAGTTTGCAAAAGTTTGTCATTTGGAAACATGGGCTTATGTTTGTAGATTGTCAGCCACTTCAACATCACAATTTAATGCCTACTCAACATAAGTCCACTTCTCATGGCATGGCTCGAACTCAAAAACATTTCTCATAAATTATTCTTCAACAGCCCTTGAGGTCTGCCTTATTATATATTTTGTTCTGTACTGTTTGAAAAGTAGTACCTCTAGATCCTGAGCTAAACAGTTCTTTACCCATTAATGGGATGCGAGATGGCCAAAATACCCATATAATTATAATTCTCTGAAAAATTCCTATCTTCTAACTTCACTTTATAGGCTGATGAAGCAAACTTTCTCTCTTCTAGGTTCTTAATTGATTTGCTTTAAGATCTCTTCGTTGCCAAATATTTATTTGCTATCAAATGCAATCTAAGAATAAGATTTTTTTTTTTTTTTTCACATTTTATAGTTTTTGATGTCAATTAATTTTTGATTTTGTAAATCCAACTCAGTCAGCTTTTGCTCAAGTCAAATTCCTTCAGATCCAAACTTCCCAATTTAGAACTGGTGTATTGTTTCAATTTTTTTTTCGCCTTTTTTCTAAAGGAAAAAAGGAAAAGATTGAGACTCTTAGAAAAGGATTAGAATAATAGGAAAAAAAGAAAACAAAAAAAGGTATTTATTTTGTAAATTTTTATTGGTTTTTTTTAAATATAAGATCCAAGGTATTTGTTTCTTTAATCCAATGGCTTTGGCAATTCCTTCTTGGAGAGAGAGTTTGTGTTGAGAGATTTGTGTTTTAGCTTGTAGGCAGGCAACTATAACACTTCACTGTTTTTCTGTTGTCCATTTAATTGAAGGTATTTTGACGTGACATTTTGTATTCTTTTGCAGTGGATGCTAGTACTTTGGGAATGATTCATCATTTTTGGATCTTTGATAGTTTTATTAGCTTGCGGTCGTTTATAGCCCTGTGCATGTAGCCTTATTAATGGTGAATCATGCAAATTATTGTGTTATGTTAATTGTGCTTGTTCATGATTTAGTTTTGGCTCTTCCTTTGATGCTAACAAGTCGTAATTAGAGCTTATGGTTCAGACACTTTCTGATTTGAGAAAATTTGAAATTTGCAAGTGGTAGTCAATAAATTTTAAGTTCTGCAGATCTAAGCAGCAAATTGGAGAAGATGATTTACTATTTGGTGGAATTCAATCCAAAGTGGAGATTTGTTAGGGTTCATCTCTAATTTTCATTTGTTTTAGGATTCCTAATTCATAGATATATTTGCTATTTCGTTTTGATTTAGCAAACAAGTAACGGTTTTCTCTATAAATAGAATTCAATTGTAGGATATATTGGTTTTAGCCCAATGGATTTGGAAGTTTCTTTATGTGTAAGAGAGTATTTTGTTAAATTTAGCATTTTTGCTGCAGGTAGGCGAATATAATTTCCTCTCACTCTAATGTCCCTTTAGCTTGAGATTTTTTCTTTTTGAACCGGCTTGAGAGTATTTTGACTTTCGTTTCTGGTGGATATTAATAGTTTTGAGCTGATCTATTATATTTGTATATCTGTCATTATACTAAATCATTGGTGGTCTTTAGCCCCGTGGATGTTGTTCTGTTAAGGGTGAAGCATGTAAAGCATTATGCTCTGTTTTTGTGCTTTTTTCAAGATTCAATTTCTCCACACCAATCAAGTATTTTGCACTTCTATTGGTATGAACAGATATCACGATAAACTGAAGAATCAAATAAGCATATCTAATCTGAAATTGCTGATATTGGAGTCCCTTTAAGGTACAGGGGAACAGAAATCATGACGGACTTGGAACCACATATTTCAAAATTACTTGACAATATACGTTCTATGTGATTGGAAGCACAGAGGTTAGAGAGAAGCTGAGACCACAATGTTTGCTGGTGTATCCTATTCCTTTCAGACCAAGTCACATAACTGATTACTTTTAAGCACTACCTTGAGGAAAGAAGTTCTATTTTGTTATTAGAGACTTACTGCTGGATTTGAGAAGAGAAAATCTTGCTGACTTTCAGTAAACTCTTTACCAGGGTCATATCTCTATTCAACATCACTTGGACTCTGTTACTTCTTGCAAGTGAATATGGATACATCCGTCCATGCCCTTGGAACTAAACCCTTTTTGTGATTGTCTATGCGAACTTCCGACAAGAATGTTTTTAATCAGTAATGGTAGGCCTGCCGACCCTGGTGATGTTGTAGCATGTCAGGAATTATGTGTCATTACATTAGAATAGAACTGGTAGTGTATCTGGCGTCTTGAACTTATCTAAGCCTATTATTTTGAATTTTTAGGGGGTTTATCGCAGGATTAATGTAGTCTGCCTTTGTTCTTGGCAAAATGAGAATTGTTTCCCTCAGCTTAAAGTGAGACGGTAACAAAAGTGCTGATTCCCTTCATGGTTCTTGGATAACTCAAAGGAAGGTCTGCTTGGATGAGGCTTCTGTCCTCTTAATGGGTGCACACTTGCCGTCAGAATCTTTCCCACTGGCAGAATCACATTTCTTAAAGTCGCTTGATCATTCTCTAGTGGAAGACTAGCATCAAATTTGGTTATCTTTGTCCCCTTGAATTGCTTGCCATCTTGTCTGTTCATTATAATGCCTCCTAACATTGACCTGAAGATCCGCAAAGCTTTAGAACTCATCATTAATTAATGTGGTTTAACTGGGAAAATACCCCTAGAAAATGCTTTCTAGGCTTAAAAAATTGCAAGACAGTGTACTACAGTTGACACTGTAGTATTTATAAATTAGTGAACTTTAAATTACTAAGCATATGATTATGGAATTTCTCAATACAGGGATATTATTTGATAAATTTGAATTGAGGCTCAACATTCAATTGAAGTCAACTAGAAATCACCTTCTGAATTATAATAAGAAAGTCCAGAGAAGTAAAGATGAGTTGTTTTCTGCACTTGTTTTATTTCCTATCTAATGTATAAATTGCAGTTCTTATTCCATGCATGTGTGGGATATTGCTCTCCTTTTCCTTGCTTTTCCATTGTTTTAACTTGTGCATGTCTGCATGCACGTAAGCATGCATGAATTGATCTTGCATTTGCATTTGTGTTTGTTGTTAATAATGGACAAGAACATTTATTTCTCTTTTGATATAACAGGGCTCCTCTATTTGAAGTCCAAACTGATGACTGGGAGTGCTTTTGCTCTGTCCTTTGGGACCCAATTCATGCTGATTGTGCTGTACCTCAGGTGAATTAAGTTTTTGACTGTTGATGTTTGTTCAGCTTTCCATCGTTGGATTTGTGGCCTTCTATATATTAAAAGCTCATAGGTATATTAAAAGTCTAGATGCTTCAATTGTTATGAGAATTGCATTCCTAGATTTATATTTAAATACATTCCTTTAAGGTTCCTTTGTAATTGATTTTTGATTATGAACTTAGACAAGATCAATGATGTTATATATATATATATATATATATATATATATATATATATATATACAGGTATGATCCCCAGGGACTGAAATGGTAGAACAGTGAACATGAATATCAGCAATCAAATTCTTGTACTTTGTTCTATTTGGTTGTGGGAAAATCTCAGTTTGCTGGTGGAAAATTATACAGTTGACCAAATTAAAAAGCATTGGGCACTTCTCACATCAGATTTTAGTTGCTATGTTGAACCCAAAAGTTCTGATTGCATTATTTTAGTTTCAACTTGTGTTTTCAAATTCAACCAAGGTTTGGTTTCTACAAGTTCCATGCTTTGTTTTGTAAGTGCATTTCAATTCTCTTACACATACACATCCCAAAAGTCTGCTGTTGAGGTAAATGGCTGTCAAATAAATCCATCTTTTTTTTTATGTTATGTATAATTTCTAATGCCATATATCTAAACAATGGCTAATATTTTGCCCATGACGTACTTCTTTAGTTGCTTCGACTAGAACGATCTGTGTCTCAGAGGCGTGCCTTACTTAAGGCTCAAGGGCTTGCGCCTCAACAGTCCTCAGGCGGGTCACTTCACTCAGGCTATCGCCTCCAGGCAGAGGCGTGCGCTTTTATGCGCCTTTTTTGCACCTAAGGCTCAAGAAAGGCGCTCCTTTCTATTTTTTTGTTTTTCTGAAGTAGTCACTTAGCTTTTGTGATCTAGCCTCCACTCCTTCATCTAGCACTCACCTCTTGCAATCTAGTTTTTTTCCAATAGCCATTCAGATATGCCTTTCTCATTTTCTCTTCCTATACTTGCTTTTAATTTTTTTTTTCCCCATTTTCTCGATTCTACAGTTTTCTATCTTAACTCTAATATCTTAAAATATAACTTGTCATGTTGCTTTTTTTTTTTTTTTTTTTCCTGATTTATGTGTGTTTCTTTCCATGTTTTTCTATTTTTTTTTTTTTTCATTTTTTTATATCTTAAAACATAATTTTCAGATTTATGTGTTTACATTATTTTTTAATTTATTTATGCGCCTCACTTCACTCAGGCTCGCGCCTTTGCCCAGAGGCTAGCAACTAGGCTCTAGCAACCTTTTGCGCCTTAGTGCGCCTTTGGTCTTTAATTGCTATGGTCTCTGCCCTATTCTTTTATACCACTGCAGATAGTTTTTGGATATTGGAAATTCAAATTTTTGGCAGTTCAGTATGGCATATCTGAAAATCCTGTATGTTATGTGTGCGTGTGCGTGTACAAATATCCACCGTGTTTAAGGAATTGACTTGGATGCGTATATTGTGTCCGTGTGTTCGTTGGGAGGCATATTTGCTTTCCTTCCAAGAAAGTTGCAAAGTGGATAAAGTCATCAGCCTGACATAAAACTAGTTTGCCATTGTTAGTCAATTTCTTTGATTGGATAAATATGTAGTAGCTCACTGGAGAGAAATTGCTCTTGTTCTTTAACTAATGTACTGTTTGACTGATTTTCCATGTATTTCCTGCAGGAGCTGGACACAGATGAAATTCTGAAGCAACTAAAGTATATTGAGATGGTATGTTTGGATTCGAGCTTCTTTCAGTCTTTACTATTATGAAAGCTGTCTGATTGCACTGACATGCCGGATGAGGCTGATGTCTGGTTGATTGTATTCCTTAAATGTGTCCATTAGAGTGAGTACAGAGCTCGCATTCACATTGAATATGGACTAATTCTATGGGCAAGCGTGAAGCCACTGTTAATTCTTTTTTTTTTTTTTTTGGTCCAATAAATTGTCAGAATGGTAGTGAAACCTCAGAATCGGATTGTCTTATCACTCACATCGTTTGTCATGGAGAAATGAAATAGAACCAAATAATGGTAAAAAATCAGTAGAATTTTATCATAGGATAGTCTCTATTGCCATGTGAAATCAACCTTGAGGTCTAGGATCCTACTTTTTGTTTTTAGGCCACAAATGCACTTCTGTGCTATAGTTTCAATCTTTCATTACTTTGTTTAACATGAAACTATGCTGCGTAGCTGAGGCCCCGGCTTGCTGCTAATCGGCGAAAATTAGGCAACACAAAGAATGATGATGATTCAAAGGACAATGTAGAGGATGTGCCAAATACATGAACTCACCACTAGGACATGATTTTGTTGGAAAAGTATCAATACAGTTTGGGAATGTACAGTCATAGAAATCATTCCATAGCCAAGAATTTTGAAATTGTGATACTTGACACGGTTGTAATGAAAATTGTTGCAGACTGGAAAATCAGAGTAAATATGTTTGGATTCTTGTGCATTATTTTATGTGCTATTTGCTTCCTTAGATGTATTGTATTGCTCTTTCCCTGCAGTTGCTAGCTACTTGTATCGTCAAATGCAAATGCTAGCAGAACTTTATCTGGGTTGTAAAATTATAGTTTCCTGTCCACTTCAATTGATTTCTTTTGTGGAATTAATTGTATGTTTTCTGGACTAGGAGATTTGACAATGATACTAATGGACTGATTTCTCATTAGGGTTAAAATTCCAGTACGTAGAGGCAGTATTGAAAACAAATTTCCCATTTCAAAACTGCTCATCCCTCTTTTTCTAAGGATTTACCTGGTGTGAGATATCACATTGTTTGAGAAACTCTAAATGCTGTCGGAGTAAAGGATCGTCAACTAGGGCGTTCTAGTGTGTTGTAGAAAAAAAATGAAAGGATTATTTCGTTTCTGATAGTTATTTCTTTAATCAGTGCATAAGATCATACTCTGGATCGAAATCATGGGGAGTACTACTTGATCATTTCTTCCATCAAGTGAGATTCTTTATGGTTAAAGATTCTCTTTCTAGTTGCTCTAGAGCAATTAGGTGATTTTCTAGAAGAAATGTGGGGTTTGTTTCTGGCGGCAACATGCTATGGGGTTAAATCAATATGTTCTAAGAATAAATTTTTGAATATTAAACTCATCGATTCTCTTTCAAAAAAAAAAAAAAAAAAAAACATCGATTTGCCTAACATGTAAAATGGGTGCATAAGGATGTTCTGCTCAGCTTGGAATACAATCATAAAGTTGAAAGTACTGGAGATTCCTATAGGCATACCATCAGAAAAGGCTACTAATACTTGTATTTGCTCTGCTATTTTGCCCAAGCCTGGCTGAGGAAGAGTTAGGGGGCGTAAAACAAAAAAAAAGATTTGGGTCGCTTGTCTTGGAATAAATGGGATAAAATGGATTAATATTGGTTCAATTTGACTCATTATTAGAGATCGATCTTGAATTTGACGGATCATTCCTTTTTCTACTGATATATGAAATATGAGATTTTGCAAGGTTGATTCTTATATCACAAATTAGACCATTTGTGCTTACTTCAACAAAAGAAGCGCAAGCCTCAGTCTATCAATAACCGAGGGATTTACCTTCTAATTGATTCTACTGCCCCGAAGGTTCGAATCAAATGAATCTCGAGAATTGTGAAAAGAACCACTATCGCAGAGTGAAATAGAACATGAAACCGTAAGCTCCCAATCAATGGGAGGAGCCTAGGGCTCTTACCGTGTGCCTGTTGAAGAATGAGCTAATGACTCATAGGCCCATTCGTCCATCAAATACTCCAACACTCTACCTTTGTCATATATTTTATACATCGCACTAGATAGATATCATATTCATGGAATACGATTCACTTTCAAGATGTCCATTTCAGTCATTTTATTCAATTCAACGATTGATCAAACAAAATTTCAAATTTTAATAAATAATAAATTACATTAACTTAGATCAACCAAATCATCATTAATCAGTAGAATTGGAAAGCGGGCACTAAGATTTCGGAGTGATGCTTGTTAGTTAAAAGACCCAAGTAGTAACTCCTTTGGATTGAAAAATCAATCTGATTTACGTTGTATCCTTCGCCCCATGCTACTTGTGTCAAAGCATAAGCTAGTGATGCTTTCAGTTACAGGACTCTCACCATCTAAAGTGCAGCACTCCACGTCGCTTAATGGATACAAGTTACTCTAGGGATAACAAGCTGATCTTTCCTAAGAGCTCACATCGATGGGAAGTTCTGGCACCTCGATGTCGACTCAAGGGCCTACCCTGTTAGGTAAATATTTAATGCGTTCGCCTACTGGAGAGAAGTTACTTTTGGAGGAGAAACTATGCATTTTTGGGATCTACGTGCTTCTTGGTTAGAACCTCTAAGAGGTCCAAATGGTTTGGACTTGAGTAGGTTGAAAAAAGACATACAACCTTGGCAAAACGCCGTTTCGCAGAATATATGATCTATGCGCCTTTAGGTTCGTTGAATTCTGTAGGTGGCGTAGCTACCAAGATCAATGTAGTCAATTATGTCTCTCCTAATAGTTGGTTAGCTACCTCTCATTTTGTTCTAGGGGTTCTTCCTATTCATAGGTTATTTATGGCACACGGAAGGGGCTCGTGCAGTCGCAGTAGGATTTGAAAAGGAATCGATCGTGATTTTGAACCTGTTCTTTCCATGACTCCTCTTAACTAAGACAAGAGCCGAGATCGCCCCTTTCATTCTGGGACAACGGAGGGATCGTACCATTCGAGCCTTTTTTTTCATGCTTTTCTTGGAGGTCTGGAGAAAGCTGCAATCAATAGGATTTTCCTAATCCTCCCTTCTAGAAAGGCGAAAGGCGAGGTGTGAAGTGAGAGAAAAGGGATTTCATAATTGGGGTTTTGAATAAGACGGCCTTTTCAGTTTTTTTTTTCATATTGAAAAAGTAATAAGAATGAGGGGTGTTACGCTTTTTATCATCCTAGCGTCGACCTAATTTTCCGTAGGATCTCTCCTACAGTATCTTCACTGGAAGTAGAGCTTGATTTCTTCCTAAGACGGTATTTATATTTTCAATTAAGATGGAATGATTTTTTAAATGAAAAAATAATGAATAATATCAAAGTATATTGTCTCCTGCTTAGACCGACAAATCCATGAGAATTTTTATATCTTCTATTCAAAGACAAGAAAAAAAGTCTAAATATTCTGATGGTTTAGAGGGATTTAACTCTTATTGAATTGATGAGAAAGGAAATATTTATTATCGAACCTATTCGTTTGAACTAGAGTTTTGATGTATACCACGCACCTGAATTTTCATACAGTAATGTCTATCTCTTACCAAAAACAAGCCATTTATGGATATTATCGGGAAGTTTGTGCAGATCCAGTATAGTTCCTTTTTCACTACACAAGGATCAAGATCAAATGAACGTTCATTCTATTTCTGTCAAAAGAAGATATATTTTCTAGTCTTTCTGTAGATAATGATCAAGTTAAACACAAATTCATTAGTTCGGATTTTTTGGGTAAAAAAGAAAGTAAGAGCTTATTTCTTAAATTTAATTAATAAATTTGCCAAAAAATCAAGATCAAGTTTAAATTTTAACTCTCTTTATTTTCAGACCACGAAGAAGAAAAAATAGATTTAGAAAATCGCAAATTCAAAAAATAAAGCAATTAGAAATAATTCTATTGGAATAAAAGAAATAAGTAAACAAGTTCCTCGATGGTCTAGCTCATTCGGGATTGTCTTTCATTTCAAGCCATAACTTGTATCCATGTGTAGGGTTGCACGTGGTTTGGGTTGAGTGATTTAAAGTACCTGATCTATATGTGCAGGTCAACGATTTTTTTTACCCAACCTAATTCATTAAATACGTGAATCCGCAGATTATAAACGGGTTGGGTTAGGTGTGGATTCAATGTAAACCGGCAAGTCAAATAAATGATAATAATAAATTATTTTTAAATAAAATACAACACTTTAAGAGAATTAGTAAAAAAAATTAATTGTATTTAAAATCTTAATTATATAATAATTTTCACAAACTACAAATATATTTGAATGACAATATTAAAATTAAATTTCTTAACATGTTCATTATTATCATCATCATGATCATAATCAATAATGAAAAATTAAATTTCCTAATAAAAAAGACGATTAGGAAAAATAAAAATACTTAGTAATATAATTATATAATGGGTTTAATTTAAACTGCAATATACTCCAAAAGCAAAGATATTATGTACTAAATCTGTAAATAATTTAGTATTTATATTCAAAATAGCAAATCAAATCAACTAAATAATTCATAATTTATTTATAGATTAGGTCAAGTATGTGGATTTATCTAGTGAACCCGTGATCCAACTCAACCCGTAAATTATAAAAATGATCCTCTAACCCAACCCATTATATTTTCAAACCCGCCGGATTGAGTTGGATCGGATTGAATCGCTCGAATTGGATCGGTTATAACGGGTCATGTGCGGTCCGTTTCATACTCAGCTTAACCAGCTGCTCTTGGGTGGTTAGAGGTATATAAATAAATATTTGGAGTTAATTTCTACTTGGATCGAACTTGTCGTCCAGTTTATATTTGAAGTTGAATGTACATTTCTGCGGGCATGTAAAAATAATTCTACTGATGTTTTTCCCAGTTATTGATTATTCAGGGAGATTACCATGGTATTTTACGTGTGGTTGGACATCGCTTAGCCTCAAGCCAGGTATGACTTCTGTGTTGGGTTGTGAGTCGTGACAGCATTCTACTTTAATACTCCTTCCCATTCAAAAAAATAGTTCATTTTCTATTTTTATACAGATTAAAAAATAATAATAATCATGATTAAATAATAATTTTATTTATATAATTTATACTATGCTCAACTTAAATGACACATGAGCAATTATTATATTGAAATAATAAATAGAAATTATTAAAAATAAGATATAATAAAAGTATAATAGACAATTTAAGGATTAACTATGATATAATAAAGGACAGTAGACTATATTTTGGGATAAACCAAAAAAGAAAGATATACTATCTTTTTGGGATGGAGAAAGAAATAAATATCTAACTTTGTATTGTTTATGTTATGTAAGATTTTTTTTTTTTTTTTATTCATCAGGAGGTATAAAAGGGCTGAAGTGACATTATAATTGTGGGCTATATAACAGATGTAATATTTTCCTTGGCTCACCAAATTTGTAAAAGTTAATGTAATCGAAATGATTTGAATCTAAAATCTTCTATTCCTTGCACTAGTGAGAATACTAAATATATCGGGCTTGATTGGTTACTTTGGGACTTTATTTTTATATTACTTTTATCAATAATACTTTATTTTTTTAAAAGAATTATACATTACTAACTAAAATGCTCATTTCATTCCATTCAAACCGTCAACTTTCAGCTTCTTTGCACATAACAAAAAATATTAGTCGACCTTGATTCTATACAATTTTCATTTCAAATTACCTAAGTAATTTTTTTCTTTCCCAAATTCCAATTTTTCTTAGAAGAAATCAGATTGAAAATTTCAATAAAGAAAATCATACATAGATATAAAATACAGGTTAACATGTTTTTATAATTTTGTACATGAAATCTATTAGTAAACCACTTATACAAAAATGTAAAAGAACACAATCTTGATTTAAAATGAAATCTATTAGTAAACCACTTATACAAAAATGTAAAAGAACACAATCTTGATTTAAAATATTCCATTGAGTTGATAAAGCATAATACATGTGTCGTAGGCAATCACTTACTCCACTTTATGGTTAATCATAGCATTATTCAACATGGTCATTCTACAAATCTGATTTAATTATCTTCAATTTTTTTTTTTATAAGAGAAGAGATTTGCATATCTTTCTATATAACTACCCAAATAATAAAATACCAAAAAATTACCATAATGGTGACAACGACAATGCAAAAACTATCAAAACGACGAGAACAAAATTTTAAAATATGGACAATAATAATCTCAATATTTGGGAAAAATAACTCAGATCTATTAAAGATATAAATATTTGGATAACAATAACTCAAATCTTGTAACAGACTGATTTTTCTTTTAGTGTAGGTAATAGTGATTTACCGGTCTGTGAATAGTACCATCGGTCCGGGACTTGGTATTATTTTAGTCCGGAAAAATTACTATGCATAGTTAATATTTTATTTACTATTTTTGGAGCATGTTTGCATGATTTAGGTGGGTAGAAAATATTTAATGAATATTTTTGGAAAGTTTATGTATTAAATGCATAATATTTCTAGTGTGGTATATTAAGAAATAAATGAGGAATTGTTTTAGTGGAGTTCATTTAATTAATTGGTGGAGTTAAATAAGAAGTAGAAGAGATTTATTTGAGGAATATTTAGAGCCATTGGATGAGATTACTTAGGACTTGATCTTAGCCACACATTTGACATGAAATTTGGAAGTCAAATTTGACTTTGGCACTTAAAGTAACACCACAACACTTTTTGTTTTCTTCTCTTCTCCTTATCCACGCCATTTCCATCTTCTTCCTTCTTCTTTCATTTTCTTCATTTTCTTACCTCCAAATTTACCACCAAACTACCTAATTAAACTATAGATTAGTACTTAATCCTTAAGAATTAAGAAGTAGAAGTTGAGTTTGGTGATTAAAAGCAAAGAGAAGTGAAGTTACCATTGAAGCAAGTAAGTTGTGGTTTTTGAGTTTTGTGAATTGTTAAGTAGAATTCATGGTTTAGACATGTTATTGATGCATTAAATCATGCTCCAACTATTTCTTTTGTCAAGTTTTGCTTGTAATGTTGATTTTTCATGCTTTGAAGAGGTTGGAGAACCATCCTCAAAGGGTAAAGAGAAAGCCAAGGAGTAAGGCTTTCCAAGCTTTTTCAAGCTTGTTAATAAGGTTAGTGCAATCATAATTTCACTTGTTTAAGTTGTTTTTACATGGTTAGGGTTTTGAATATATTTTGGGAACTTTGGATGTTTTGTTGAAATTGCTGAATTTTAATGTGAGATGTGTTCTGCCGTGGGATTGGAACTCATTTTTGACCCCTTTATACTTCCCCTCTATTTCTGACTTCTTCATGAAAGTTGTAGCTCTATTTCTCAGCTTTCCAAAACATATTCTTATGTCTAATTCCAATACTTGTAGCTCAACTTATGATTGAAATACCAAAACTGGTTCTGTTATGGTGTCTTCCCTGTATATCCGAAATGATTGTCCATTTTGACCACTCAAATGGCCAAATAATGTTTTATGTTCTTCATAAACGTTATAGCTTTACTTCTTATCTTTCCAACCCATCCTCTTGTGTCCAAATTGGATATACATAGCTCAACTTATGGCTGAAACACCCAAACTGACTCTGTTGTGTCGGGCCACATTCATTACTAAATTGAGTGCCCATTTTGACCACTATAATGATAAGATTAGGTTCTGAGTTCTTCATAAAAGTTGTTGCCCTGTGTCTTGAGAATTCTCTCGTTTTGGATTGGTTTCATTTGAGTGTTTGGTGAAGTAGGAATTCAAGAAACATTGGACTTGGTTCTGCTGAATCAGGTCTGATCTGTTGGTCTGTGTTCTGAGCTTTTGTTTGCTATCTTACTCTATGATCTGGGCTGTGGTCCCTTCTAAACATTTGTAGAATTTTGTCTTAGCTTTCTAATGAATCTGATTTTATTCAATTTGGAGACCTATAACTCAATTTATGTGTTAAAAACCCAGCAGAGGTCAAGTTTATGGAAATGCTGAAAAGTTCTTGATTTATGTACTTTTCTACTATATTAAGTATATATACATTTATAGTGTTTTGAGTAAAACTTTTGAACTGATGAGTACTAAATGAAGAGGTTTTGAGTTATAATTATTGCTTTTGTGAAAGAATGTTTTTGATTTGGGCTCTACTATGCATGATTGAAACGTGGTATGATGAGATGGATTTTCTTATTGTGAAGCTATGATCATATGCTAGGGTTATCAGCCCTTATAAATAGGCGGACGTGCTTATTGTGTGATGGGGTGGTGCTTTCATAGGCCACGATTGTGTGATGGGGGTGGTGCTTTCATAGGCCACGGTGGTGCTTTCATAGGCCACGAGTATGTGATGGGGGTGGCGCTAATATAGGCCACGATCAAATCTGCTTATGTTCATTCTGCATGAGTACGACCCTCAACAAAAAATGAAATTTTATTGTTGCTATGAAAGAATGAAGACATGTTTGTATTTATAATCTTCTCATTGCTTTCAAAGTATTTGAATTAAATGAATGCGATTTCGGTATTTATATAGTTGAGTAATTTCAGATTTGACTTGGCTTTTCTATTTAATTTAATTGTTGGTTATTTAGCACCACTGAGTCTTCCACTCAGCGCGTTGATTTTTATCACGCGCAGGTTAGGAGCAGAGGGTGTTCTTCAAGACCAGAGGACAAGCATCAGAGTAGAGATCACATTTTGGGTAGGATATTTTGTAAATGGTGATTTTTGGCATGTATATAAAGATTGTATTATGGAGGTTGTACATAATAAGTTTGTCATGTATTAAGAGTTATGATTATTTAAGGAAATAACATCTTATTATATTTTTGGTGTATGATGATTATAGATTCCTTGAAAAGAATGTGTTTCGAATATTATGCGTATGTTGATGGATATTTAGAAGTGCTTGTGGTATGTTGTGTTGAATTGAAGTTTTGGGGGTTTGGAGAAAATTGGAAGTGTGTATATTTTCTTTGTGTGGCAAGTTAATTTTTAGGGGAAACTCTTGCGAAATTTTCGTAGAAATTTCCTTAAACATTATTTTTGTAAAAAAAAAAAAAACAAAATGTTAATTACTTGCCTCCTTATGAAAATTTAACCACCACTTCTAATTTGTGATCTAGCTTTTATAGTGACATAAGATGGTGCTCCGGCACCGATTGTGGCATCCACCATCTGGTTCTCCGGGATTGGTCGGTGGGTGTTACATTTTGTGGTATCAGAGCATAGGTTTAGACGATTCTAGGAGATATGATTTGGTATGAGAGTTTATCCGATTTGGAGTCATGATATAAGTGATTTAAGTTAAATACATGCCATATTAGTCTGTTTTGGGAATTTCTCTCTGATGCGAATCCGCTGGTCTTTGTAGGTATTTAGTGATGTCTCAGCGCCTACCGGATGAGGAGGTGGACAGTTATGCCCCTCCAGAGGGTGCTATGTTAGAGGGCGGTAGGCCAGCCGGTGGTGATGCTGGTGGGATTTTGGGTTCCGATGCAGAGCACGCCTCAGCTGTAGGGCAGGCTACTGCGGGTCCTGTGGGGCCTAATCAGGGTGATTTGGTACAGCAGTTGGTAGCTGCATTGAGGCAGGCTGCAGGAGCTGTTCCCCAGGCTCCAGTCGCACCAGCCCCTGTTCCAGTTCATACCCCGGTAGAGAGACTGAGGAAGTATCGTGTTGAGGATTTTATGGGTTGGAGAGATGATGATCCTTCTGTAGCAGAATTTTGGCTCCAAGCTACAGAGAGGGTTTTGGACCAGATGCAGTCTACTCTTGCAGATAGATTGATTTGTGCTGTTTCCTTGCTAAAGGAAGAGGCTTACCTATGGTGGGAGTCTATGGTGAAGACAGCGAGAGCTGAGGATGTTACTTGGGATTTCTTTCTCTCTGCTTTTCGGGAGAAATATGTAGGGGAGTTATACACGGATCAGAGGATAGCAGAGTTCCTTGAGCTTAGGCAGGGACGGATGACTGTCTCCGAGTATGAGCGGGAGTTTCTGTGGTTGAGTAGGTATGCTTCTAAGTTGGTCCCTACTGAGGCAGATCGGTGTAAGCGATTTCGGAAGGGGTTACTGGATGAGTATAGGATGCACTTGACATCCCAGCCCCACACTACATTAGCTGGTTTGGTGAAGGCTGCTACAGAGCTTGAGCTTATTCAGAATGAGAGACAGGCCAGAGGTCAGAGGATCCAGCAGAGCAGTCAGTATAAGAGATTTCAGAGTGCTACATCTGGACAGACTTCAGGGATCCAATCTAGTAGCAAGAGATTTAGAGGCGGACCGCAGATGGGGGCCAGACCGGGCCAGACAGTTGGTCGAGGTATAGTTCCGAGATCAGCTCCTCCGGTTTCATCTGTTGCTAGTGGTGGAGGTGCTGCATGGTCAGGTCTACCAATTTGCAGTCAGTGTGGCAGGAGACATATTGGGGTGTGTTGGAGAGCTACGCGAGCTTGCTATAGATGTGGATCCACTGAGCATATAATTAGGGATTGTCCTATGACTGTGACTCATCCAGCTCACCAGGTTGGGAGGCCAGCTCCCTATGTTCAGAGAGGCAGAGGTAGAGGCCGTAGTGAGGGATATGGTACTAGGAGTGAGAGCCCCATGTCTGAGACTGTGGAGAGACCAGAGGCTAGAGCACAGGCGAGAGCTTATGCCATCAGGACCAGGGAGCAGCGGGATGCGCCGGACGTCATTGCAGGTACCTTCTCTATCTTTGACACTTTTGTACTTGCTTTGATTGATCCGGGCTCCACGCATTCATACATATGCACACATGTGGGTAGACTGGGTAGTATGCATGCTGAGACATTAGAGCACAGCGTTGAGGTTCCTAGCCCTTTGGGTCAGAGTGTAGTAGTTGATCGGGTGTATAGAGATTGCCCTATAGTCATTCATGGGTATGTATTTCCGGGTGATTTGATAGAGTTGCCTTTTCGGGAGTATGATGTGATATTGGGTATGGATTGGTTGTCTAGACATGGGGTCATTGTTGATTGTAGACGTAAGAGGATTACGCTTCAGACTCCGTCTGAAGAGGAGATTGTAGTTGTGGGGGAGAGGTCGGATTACCTCTCTAACGTTATTTCTGCTTCTACTGCAAGAAGACTGATCCAGCATGGTTGTGAGGCCTACTTAGCCTGTGTACTTGCTCCAGAGTCAGAGTCTCCTAGTGTCCATGATATACCCACAGTATGTGATTTTCCGGATGTGTTTCCAGAGGAGTTGCCTAGTTTACCTCCTGGGAGAGAGGTTGAGTTTGGTATTGAGGTTATGCCTGGTACTGCACCGATATCCATTGCTCCATATCGGATGGCGCCTGCTGAGTTGAAAGAGTTACAGATACAGATTCAGGAGTTGCTTGATAAGGGTTTTATTCGTCCTAGTGTATCTCCATGGGGTGCTCCAGTATTGTTCGTAAAGAAGAAGGATGGTTCACTTAGATTGTGTATTGATTACAGACAACTTAACAAAGTTACTGTGAAGAATCGGTATCCATTGCCTCGGATAGATGATTTGTTTGATCAGTTGAGAGGAGCTAGTGTATTCTCGAAGATAGATCTGAGATCAGGTTATCATCAGCTAAGGGTGAAGGGATCAGATGTACCTAAGACTGCTTTCAGGACACGCTACGGTCACTATGAGTTTTTAGTGATGCCATTTGGGTTGACTAATGCTCCAGCAGTGTTTATGGACCTGATGAACAGGATCTTCATCCTTATTTGGATCAGTTCGTGGTGGTTTTTATTGATGATATTTTGGTGTACTCTCCGACTAGAGAGGATCATGATTATCACCTATGAACAGTTCTGCAGACCTTGAGAGACCGACAGTTGTATGCCAAGCTCAGTAAGTGTGAATTTTGGTTGACTGAGATTGCTTTCTTAGGGCATGTTGTTTCTACAGAGGGTATTCGGGTGGACCCGAAGAAGATTGAGGTAGTGCTTGATTGGAAGCCACCTACTAATGTCACAGAGATTCGCAGTTTCTTAGGTTTGGCTGGATATTACAGGAGGTTTGTCAAGGGGTTTTCTCTTATTGCAGCCCCTTTGACTAGACTTCTCCGTAAGGATGTCCGTTTTGAGTGGACTGATAGATGCTAGAGTAGCTTTGAGAAGCTTAAGGCGATGCTTACTGAGGCTCCAGTTTTGACACAGCCAGCTCCAGGCAGACCATATGATGTTTATAGTGATGCTTCGCATAATGGTTTGGGTTGTGTGCTTATGCAGGAGGGCAAGGTGATTGCTTATGCTTCCTGGCAGCTGAAGCCACATGAGAAGAACTACCCTACCCATGATTTGGAGTTAGCAGCTATTGTGTTTGCCTTGAAGATTTGGAGACATTACTTATATGGTGAGAAATGCCACTTGTATACGGATCATAAGAGCCTTAAGTATTTGCTTACACAGAGAGAGCTTAACCTAAGGCAGCGCAGATGGTTAGAGCTACTTAAGGACTATGAGTTCACTATTGATTACCACCCGGGTAGAGCTAATGTAGTGGCAGATGCACTCAGTAGAAAGGCATTAGTTGCTCTTCGTGCTATTAATGCACACTTATCTGTGACTAGAGATGGTGCTCTTGTAGCAGAGCTTATGGTGAAACCTAGCCTACTGCAGCAGATTAGAGATGCACAGCAGGGTGATGAGACTATTGCCTTGTGGAAAGGCCTAGTCAGAGAGGGTAAGAAGAAGGGATTTGAGATTAGAGAGGACTGCTTGTATTTTGGGGATCGAATTTGTGTGCCTAAAATTTCAGAGTTGAGGAAGAGTATCTTAAAGGAAGCTCATAGTAGTCCCTATGCTATGCATCCTGGCAGTAATAAGATGTATCATGATTTGAAATCACACTATTGGTGGCCGGCGATGAAGAGGGATATCACAGATTATGTGTCGAGGTGTTTGACATGCCAGCAAGTGAAAGCAGAGCATCAGTTTCCTTCTGGTTTGTTACACCCTACTTCTATTCCGGAGTGGAAATGGGATAGGATTACCATGGATTTTGTGATTGGGTTGCCTCCTACACCTAGAAAGAAAGATGCTGTATGGGTAATAGTTGATAGACTAACTAAGTCGGCACTTTCTTCCTGTTAGGATTGACTTCACCATGGAGCAGTATGCAGAGCTTTATATAGATGAGATAGTGAGATTACATGGGGTTCCTTCTTCCATCATTTCAGATAGAGATCCGAGATTTACTTCTAGATTTTGGAAGAAGCTACATGAGGCCCTGGGTACTAAGCTGAATTTCAGCACAGCTTTTCATCCTTAGACTGATGGTCAGTCAGAGCGGGTTATTCAGATTTTGGAGGATATGTTAAGAGCTTGTGCTATTGAGTTTGAGGGCAGTTGGGAGAAGTACATTCGACTTACTGAATTTGCCTACAATAACAGTTATCAGTCGAGCATTCAGATGGCTCCCTTCGAAGCACTATATGGCAGGAGATGTAGGACTCCACTGTGTTGGTCAGAATTGAGTGAGGGCAAGATTATAGGTCCAGATTTGATTCGAGACACAGAGGATAAGGTCAGAATTATCAGAGATAGATTGAAAACAGCTTCAGATCGTCAGAAGTCCTATGCAGACTTGAAGAGGAGGGATATAGAGTATGCAATGGGTGATAAGGTTTTCCTTAAGGTATCTCCGTGGAAAAAGATATTGAGATTTGGAAGAAAGGGTAAGCTTAATCCTAGGTTCATTGGTCCATATGAGATCATTGAGCGTGTGGGTCCATTAGCCTATAGACTAGCTTTACCACCAGACCTGGATAGGATACATAATGTTTTCCACGTGTCTATGTTGAGGAGGTATCGGTCCGACCCATCACATGTGATACCAGTTGATTCTGTTACCATAGAGCCAGATTTGACTTATGAGGAAGAACCAGTGAGGATACTTGCGAGGGAAATCAAGGAACTAAGGAATAAGAGAATTCCTTTGGTAAAGGTCCTTTGGAGAAACCATAAGACCGAGGAAGCTACATGGGAAAGTGAAGATATTATGAGACAGCAACATCCTCAGTTATTTACACCAGGTAAATTCGAGGACGAATTTCTTTTAAGGGGGGGAGAACTGTAACAGACTGATTTTTCTTTTAGTGTCGGTAATAGTGATTTACCGGTCTGTGAATAGTACCATCGGTCCGGAACTTGGTATTATTTTAGTCCAGAAAAATTACTATGCATAGTTAATATTTTATTTACTATTTTTGGAGCATGTTTGCATGATTTAGGTGGGTAGAAAATCTTTAATGAATATTTTTGGAAAGTTTATGTATTAAATGCATAATATTTCTAGTGTGGTATATTAAGAAATAAATGAGGAATTGTTTTAGTGGAGTTCATTTAATTAATTGGTGGAGTTAAATAAGAAGTAGAAGAGATTTATTTGAGGAATATTTAGAGCCATTGGATGAGATTACTTAGGACTTGATCTTAGCCACACATTTGACATGAAATTTGGAAGTCAAATTTGACTTTGGCACTTAAAGTAACACCACAACACTTTTTGTTTTCTTCTCTTCTCCTTATCCACGCCATTTCCATCTTCTTCCTTCTTCTTTCATTTTCTTCATTTTCTTACCTCCAAATTTACCACCAAACTACCTAATTAAACCATAAATTAGTACTTAATCCTTAAGAATTAAGAAGTAGAAGTTGAGTTTGGTGATTAAAAGCAAAGAGAAGTGAAGTTACCATTGAAGCAAGTAAGTTGTGGTTTTTGAGTTTTGTGAATTGTTAAGTAGAATTCATGGTTTAGACATGTTATTGATGCATTAAATCATGCTCCAACTATTTCTTTTATCAAGTTTTGCTTGTAATGTTGATTTTTCATGTTTTGAAGAGGTTGGAGAACCATCCTCAAAGGGTAAAGAGAAAGCCAAGGAGTAAGGCTTTCCAAGCTTTTTCAAGCTTGTTAATAAGGTTAGTGCAATCATAATTTCACTTGTTTAAGTTGTTTTTACATGGTTAGGGTTTTGAATATATTTTGGGAACTTTGTATGTTTTGTTGAAATTGCTGAATTTTAATGTGAGATGTGTTCTGCCGTGGGATTGGAACTCATTTTTGACCCCTTTATACTTCCCCTCTATTTCTGACTTCTTCATGAAAGTTGTAGCTCTATTTCTCAGCTTTCCAAAACATATTCTTATGTCTAATTCCAATACTTGTAGCTCAACTTATGATTGAAATACCAAAACTGGTTCTGTTATGGTGTCTTCCCTGTATATCCGAAATGATTGTCCATTTTGACCACTCAAATGGCAAAATAACGTTTTATGTTCTTCATAAACGTTATAGCTTTACTTCTTATCTTTCCAACCCATCCTCTTGTGTCCAAATTGGATATACATAGCTCAACTTATGGCTGAAACACCCAAACTGACTCTGTTGTGTCGGGCCACATGCATTACTAAATTGAGTGCCCATTTTGACCACTATAATGATAAGATTAGGTTCTGAGTTCTTCATAAAAGTTGTTGCCCTGTGTCTTGAGAATTCTCTCGTTTTGGATTGGTTTCATTTGAGTGTTTGGTGAAGTAGGAATTCAAGAAACATTGGACTTGGTTCTGCTGAATCAGGTCTGATCTGTTGGTCTGTGTTCTGAGCTTTTGTTTGCTATCTTACTCTATGATCTGGGCTGTGGTCCCTTCTAAACATTTGTATAATTTTGTCTTAGCTTTCTAATGAATCTGATTTTATTCAATTTGAAGACCTATAACTCAATTTATGTGTTAAAAACCCAGCAGAGGTCAAGTTTATGGAAATGCTGAAAAGTTCTTGATTTATGTACTTTTCTACTATATTAAGTATATATACATTTATAGTGTTTTGAGTAAAACTTTTGAACTGATGAGTACTAAATGAAGAGGTTTTGAGTTATAATTATTGCTTTTGTGAAAGAATGTTTTTGATTTGGGCTCTACTATGCATGATTGAAACGTGGTATGATGAGATGGATTTTCTTATTGTGAAGCTATGATCATATGTTAGGGTTATCAGCCCTTATAAATAGGAGGACGCGCTTATTGTGTGATGGGGTGGTGCTTTCATAGGCCACGATTGTGTGATGGGAGTGGTGCTTTCATAGGCCACGGTGGTGCTTTCATAGGCCACGAGTATGTGATGGGGGTGGCGCTAATATAGGCCACGATCAAATCTGCTTATGTTCATTCTGCATGAGTATGAGCCTCAACAAAAAATGAAATTTTATTGTTGCTATAAAAGAATAAAGACATGTTTGTATTTATAATCTTCTCATTGCTTTCAAAGTATTTGAATTAAATGAATGCGATTTCGGTATTTATATAGTTGAGTAATTTCAGATTTGACTTGGCTTTTCTATTTAATTTAATTGTTGGTTATTTAGCACCACTGAGTCTTCCACTCAGCGCGTTGATTTTTATCACGCGCAGGTTAGGAGCGGAGGGTGTTCTTCAAGACCAGAGGACAAGCATCAGAGTAGAGATCACATTTTGGGTAGGATATATTGTAAATGGTGATTTTTGGCATGTATATAAAGATTATATTATGGAGGTTGTATATAATAAGTTTGTCATGTATTAAGAGTTATGATTATTTAAGAAAATAACATCTTATTATATTTTTGGTGTATGATGATTATAGATTCCTTGAAAAGAATGTGTTTCGAATATTATGCGTATGTTGATGGATATTTAGAAGTGCTTGTGGTATGTTGTGTTGAATTGGAGTTTTGGGGGTTTAGAGAAAATTGGAAGTGTGTATATTTTCTTTGTGTGGCAAGTTAATTTTTAGGGGAAACTCTTGCGAAATTTTCGTAGGAATTTCCTTAAACATTATTTTTGTAAAAAAAAAAAAAAAAAACAAAATGTTAATTACTTGCCTCCTTATGAAAATTTAACCACCACTTCTAATTTGTGATCTAGCTTTTATAGTGACATAAGATGGTGCTCCGGCACCGATTGTGGCATCCACCGTCTGGTTCTCCGGGATTGGTCGGTGGGTGTTACAAATCTATATCAAAATATATAAAAATGTGAGGTTATTTAAAAAAAAAAAAAAAAAAAAAAAAAAAAAAAAAACCAACATAGGAAAATGAAGGGGTGAGAGCTTATGTGAGCATACGTGGAAGAAGAAAAGAAAGTTTTTAAGTTTTTGAGAGATTTTGACAAGTTCTCTTTCACAGTCAAATCCAACTTTTCCTTTACCATTAGCGTGATTCAATAAATAAGGGTTAAAAAAAAGTGATAATGCAATAAATTCTTTCTTGAATTTTAAAATGACGGCTAAAAAGAAATAAGGAAACCTTAAAAAATTAACGGTTTGAAGTGAAACCGAAGGAGTAATATTATTATCTTTATTCACTTAAATATTTACTAACTCATTTCAAGTTTTTTGTTTTTCCTCTAATTATTTATGTTTATTTTTCAAATTTTATGGCATGCTAAACTTTTCATCGTGGTTCATCTTTAATTTTGTTATTTTGGCAAATGATTAGATAGCAAGGTAGATATATTTGAACTAGAAGAGTTTGGTAATTTTACCATCAATGATGTGTTCATGGTCAATTTCAACAAAAATGATTTAGCAGTACATTTACCTAGTTTATGGGAAATAAATATTGATTATACGTGAAAATAGCATAAACATTTTTTTTTGACCTATATTTCGTGTCAAATATATGGCTTAAGAATATATTTGTTAAAAAATTGTAAATGTTATAAATGATTGAATATTAATAATTGGAAATGATTAAAAAATGATTGAAAACCGATAATAATAATTATTTCTATGGTAATAATTAAAAATGATTTTCAATAGGTTCTCAATAGATTTCGCACATGATAAATTTAATATACGTATTTTTAACATTGGAAAAACAAAAATAGAGTATTGAATAAAATTATTGTAATAAATAATGTCAAATTATTTAATTTAAGAAAAACAAGGTTCTATGATAAAAAAGTATAATTTAAATTTTTATTAGAATAAAAATATTGAATAAAAAATGACATAATAATCGAGAGAAAATGTAACCATTATAAAATATTAAAATAATTGTTTAAAAAAATTTAATACAACAACTTGCAAGAGTTGGTGGTTAATACCTTAAAAATATGGATCTAGGTCATTTGTTCAATACTCACAAACAAAACTCGATTTGAACTTGTTGATTTGGCCAAACTCATTGCATAATCAAACCCAATCGGTTCTCATAGTCAACCAGCGAGATTTACTATTCCACATTTATAATAAGTCCAAAACAAAAAATGAATCGATTTACAATTTAATCAATTGAATTGGCTCATCCAGTTCAAATTTTGGAACTGATCCATTTCAAGCCAGCGGCCCATCTTGGAGATCATGTATGATAATGAATACTATGCTAAAAAGGGCCACTTAAGCCTAAAACCCTACACTTATAAATACTGTACAAATTGTAGATATTATAAAAATTGTATAACTAGATAAAGATTGTAGATATTCTATAATATTTACAATTCTTGGAGTCCTCAAACTTTTAAAAATAGGGGTGACACAGAAGTGCATTCCTCAAACTTCTAAAAATAGGGGGTGACACTATCCTAAAGGGATACGAAATCTGAAAAATACAACTCGAAGGTTAGCATTTACTCTCTCCACTTTTTCTTTTACCAACCCCTAATTTCTTTAATGTCTTTCATGTTCCTCTCACCTAGTTCTTTTCTCCCCTCCTCTCTTTCCATTTATCTATGCCCCTTCCTTTAACAAGCGCACAACTTGTTAAGTTAACCTACTCATCGCACTCTGCCCAAAGGCATTCTTATAGACGTTGACCAAATGGACCAATCAATTTCAGATTGAACAACTATTTTGGTAAGCTTGGAGAGACTCACTAAGGTCTTGTTAAGATATCATAATACTTATGAGATCGATCAAAAGTTTGATTGGTCAAAATTAAGACGCTTTCGCATGCTTGACTGAAAGCTTAACCTATGGAATAGTCGGATCAGCCTACAAGCCGATCTGTGCTAAAACGCTTGAGTGAGCTTTTTTGGTAGGTTATTAAGGGAAATTTAGCAACCTGAACGAACATTCAAGATGCTATTATGGAGCTATGTAGTAGCATTGGCTGATTGAAAATTGCAGTAGTAAAATGAACAAGCTGCAATAACTCAGTCAAATTCGACATAAAAGCTGCCAGCCCCACCCATTTTGCGAGCGACCCTTTTGAGTGCTTGATTTGCTCTTGGGGGCAACGTCAATCTTAGGACCAAGAAGAAAGCGACTGGGTTAAACTAACCATTGAACAACAGTCAAAACATGGAATTCATGTAACATTGGACCTAGGAGAAACCGACCACCCTAAATCTATCAAAACGTTATTAATAATGTTCCCTTAGTATAAGAGAATTTTGTAGACCGATCGATGCTAAAGTAAACAATCATTTAAGTGACCATGTGGAAATTTTTATAAACCTAACGGCTGGTCAGTCTAGTGGTTACTCTAGATACTCACTTAGGAAGAATAAAGAACAATTCAAATCTATTTTACACCTAAGTGATATTTGGGGTTAATTTTGCTGAAAGGACCTGAATTATGGGGTAATCACTTAATGGGTTACCAAATTCAATTTGTCACTCAAAAGTACCTAATCTTATATTTTTGTCACAGTGAAATGCCTTTTGATGCAATTGAAATTTTCTATAGGCCAAAATGCTAAATAATTAACACATGAATTTTTTTTAATGAAAATTATTTTTAATTTTTCTCTCTCTTCCAACTCAGCCCTTTCTCTCTCTCTCACACTCTCTCTTTTCTTTTGGTATGTGAACCCTAAATATATCATCTTATCCTTAATAGCCATAGCAATATTGGCCTCAGCAGGTATGTAAAAGCACAACAACACCCTTAGATCAGGTCGTTATCACCAATTGTTTATTTCCTACCTATCCACCACTAGGCCAACCAGCAAATTCATGTGGAGTTGTCCCTCAACCTTATAGTGAGTTGATTGAGAAGCTGAAACATGGGGTTCTACATTGCCAACATCCAACTGAAAATTTTCAAAATACCCTTGTCATCATCATTTAGACATATCAGTCACCTCAACATGTACGTAAAAGCACAACAGCACCCTCAGATCAGGCCCTTATCACTAACGGTTTATCTCCTACCTATCCACCACTAGGCCAACCAGTAAATTCATGCGTAGTTATTCCTCAACCTTATAGTGAGTTAATTGAGAAGTTGAAACATGGGTTTCTACACCACTAACATCCAAATAAAAATTCCCAAAATACCCTTATCATCATCATTTAGACATAAAGACATCTCTCTTACTCAATCTCCGTCTAAAATTGAGTGCCCTGTTCTCTAAGTAGGGCATACGTAGGGAATCGATTGCTCAGGGAATGGGATATTGATTTAAGGTTCCCAAAGCAAAGGGAAAAAAAGAGAGAGTGTGAAGGAGGTGGTTGAATTGGAAGAGAGAAAAATTAAAAAAGAATTTTCATTTAAGAAAAAAGCCAGTGTTAATTACTAGGCATTCTGGCCAATGGAAAATTTCAATTGCGTCAAAAGGCATTTTACTGTTACAAAAACATAAGATTAGGTATTTTTAAGTAACAAATTGAAGTTGGTACCCCATTAAGTGATTACCCCTATAATTCAAGCCCTTCCAGGGAAATTAAGCAACGATATCAGTCTTATTTGCCAACTAAGTAACAAAGTCATTGTTATAAAAAATGAACAATCCAAATTCACATTTGAGGACAAAGCCATGGGAGACCCCGAGATTAAATAATCATTCTAGACTCCTATTTAGGTTGATTTATAATTGCACTATAATCGGTCGCCCTAAGGATAGATTATGAAAATAGATTTTGACTATTTATGCAAATCAATCGATTCTTCTGCTCCAACCGCTTCCCTTCGGTCGAGCCTCTCTTTGGTGATAAGTCTCCTTATTGATTTCCCTTTTATTTAACCATTTTTTCCATCTTTTCATAATTCTACTTTTCATTTTGGTTTTAGGATGAAGTACTGGAGTTTGAGGATGATAAAGTCTACTTACAATATG
This sequence comes from Jatropha curcas, assembly GCF_041381405.1. Taxonomy (NCBI): domain Eukaryota; kingdom Viridiplantae; phylum Streptophyta; class Magnoliopsida; order Malpighiales; family Euphorbiaceae; genus Jatropha; species Jatropha curcas. Next base: position 21,720,928 of record NC_143158.1, on the reverse strand, counting down.
TCTTGTCATTCATATCTTAACCGAAGCCAAATGTGCCCTCAGTTGCTCCTCACGTCTCAGTCACAAAAGAATTGATTCTCGCTAAGGAACAAGTTAAAAAGGCTCTGGCCAATCACAAATTGTTTTGAAGCAAGGGGATGATGCTTTTCCTATCTCCAAGTTGTCCAATCGGTTGATTAGTAGCTTAAAGATTATAATTCACCATAAACTGGGTAACTTGGTGAGTGCTGAAGGATTAATGATCGCAAAAAACATGATTGGGAACATCATGACCTTAGGGCTAATTTCGAGGCCCCCTCAGTCCTTGTAGGTAACTTGGAGCGAAAGAAGAAAAGAAAAGAAACAAGATTCAAAAAAGCTACATGTAGGGTATTCATTAAAGAGGGCAAGGATAAGGCTACAACAATGAAAGCTTTATATGCTCAGATTGTTGAATTGAAGGCCAAGTTGGCTCAACTGAGAGCAAAGGAGATGGCTTTGGTGGCCGATGTGGCCTCTACGAGGTCTCGGGTGCATGGAAAACTTGAAAACCTCTAGGTACTAGCGTCTTCAATCTCGATTGATAAAAAGGAACAATATAATTTGATTGAGAAGAGAGAAGCGGTCAGTCAAGCACTGTTCAGTTTAGGCTCCAATATGTTCTAGTCCTAGGTTCTCTGTCTTTACCATGTTCCTTATATATTTACATTTGTACTTTTGAAGCTTGTATTCTATTATCTTACTTATGTTGTTGGAACTTTTGATAAAACTTACGACCTTTACTTGGTCGTCTTTGTTGCATGGATCAGTGCCTTGGGCCATGACAAGGGAACTTTCGCTCCTGAGGAAGACAAACTTAGGAGTCCGCACCTAAAAGGATCAACTAAGATTGGTCCCCGAAATGGGAATGGTGGAAGATGACTGCTCAACTGAAGACGTGTGAGGACCAATGGACCTAAGCCCATGAACTATTTTCAAACAATGGATGATGCCGGTTGAATCTCCTACAAATAATTGAGGAGTCGGGTTAGTAGATATCTGGGTTGCCTATGCCCATAAGAAATTTCAGAGCCATCCTTTAATAATAATGGAACTCTATGAATAGTTTCCTCCTGTGATATGAGTTACAACTCCTTGATCACTTTACTACCCAAATATCTAAGATTAAGAGAGAGAGAGAGATAGTTTTAGAAAGCACACATTTTAACATAACTTGGAGGAAGGTTGGGATTTGATGATCCCTTATAAGGCCAAAACTCTCTATTTATAAGAGCATATAAAAAGACAATTTGATATAGTTATTACATATAGAAGAGATATAAGATCTATTTCTATCTAAAGACGTTACTAACAACAACCAATACTTTTTTAGTAGTATTTCATATTTACTATAAATTACTATTTAGGCTCTCACTTGACAATAAAAATGATACTTTTTGAATAGAGGAGATAAATAATTAACAAAGCTAAAACCAAATGATGAATCAAATATTTTATTAAAGAATAGGGATGTGGTAATAATTTCTAATAATACACAATAATATATATATATATATATATATATATATATATATATATATATATATATATATATATATATATATATATATATATATATATATATATATAAACGATAATGTATCAATAGGATAATACATGATACTCGATTTCTAAATAAATTCTAACCAACAAGTCATATAGGATTCCTACAATTCATATGCTACTATAATTATCTTTTCTTCAATATAAATATTCCAAATTTACTAAAAAAAAGGACTAATTCACAATTCTCTCGACACCCAATTTCTGAGAACGTAACAATTTCGACTAAAATTTAATAACTAAATAGTTAATTATCATGAATATTGAAATTAATTTTGAGCATTTACTTACAAATAAGTATTTAGACAACCTAATATCTGATAATCATTACCACTTCTTGATTTTCTCATGTCCGTACCTCAATTAATAATTAACTTAAAGCTAGAAATGGTCACTACTAACTTAATGAATTAAAGATTTAATTAAAAGAGAAAGCAACACAAAACTCAACAAACCAATCATCAAAAATCACTTCTTAAATTTTCTCATGTCAGTACCTCAATTAATGATTAACTTAAAGCTGAAAATGGTCATTCTTAACTTAGTTATTAAAAAATTTAGGTTCCATTGAAAAATATTTTTTGTTGATTTATTTTTCTGAACGCCTTTAAACAATGAAAAATTATGAAAAATAATTTAATAGAAAATATTTTTCTAGTCAAAGGAAAATTAAGTCTCATTTTCAACAGCGAAAAATGTTTTTTCAGATTTTAACAAATTTATTATAATATTATAAATTCATATTTTTTAATTTATTAATTATTGATAGTCACTATCACCACTCACCATTCACCACCAGCCACCACCGTCGGCCACTACCACTGGTCACCGATGACTTTCATAATTTATCATTTTTTAATTTACATTATTCTCATATTTAACAATTAAATTTTTAAGATACGAAATTTATATTATTATTATTATGGTCTTATAAATTAAAAATTTTAATATTTTTAACTAAGTTTCAATATTGTAACCAAATAAAGAAAAATAAATCATTTGGAAAATATTTTCTAAAAGTAAGTTATTTTTCGAAAAAAAAAGAGCCTTAATTATAACGAGAAGCAACATAAACTCAATCAATCAACTAAAGAAAATTCATACATCTCTGGAGTAAAAGCAATTAGTTTGTTTATGGCAGATGAACGAAACAAAGCAACTTGCATTAAATTGTAAAATATTGTTGATCCCAGTTACTTAAACAAAATGACCAAGCAATTGAATTGGAATAAAACCTAACCAGTATCTCTTTAACCTCCTCAATCCAAAGGCAAAAAAAAAAATAAATAAAAAAAAATAAATAAAAAACTAATTGGTCTTTACAAAAATAGAAGAATAAGAAGAAAACTCTTCTTTCCGATTAGCTCTTAATGGTGTGTTTATGATCTCACTCTTGGTGCTCTTCTTCTCTTTGTGATGAAAAATGAAGTATAAGTTCAGTCTGCCTGTGATATCTCGTCCTTCGACTCATTTTCACTCGTGGTACCTTAATTGTAGATCATATCACTTTATCATTTCTAAACTTCAATTCATCACTTAAAAATCCCTCGATTATTATTTAAGTAAACATAAAGATGTTTTTTTTTTTTTCAGTTTCCGATTGTCAGCCAATTAAAACTGACGTGGAGGGGCCTTGAAAATGTGTATTTCACAAATTCCAATCACTGAGACTCATCTTTTTTTTTTTCTCTCATTCTTTCACAGCTTCTTTTATCATTTCATTATGTGTATTTTTAATTAAGAAACAATTTTATTATTAAAGAATTATAACTTTATGATTTAATTATATGACTAATTTTATTGTGAGATAAATACTATAAAATTAAGAATAAGCATTAAAAATTAAAATTAAAATTTTACTAATCCTTCTTTTCAATTTATTTTTTATTTGTACAAGTATCCTTGCACTAAGATTGGTTACTTTTCTATTTTAGAAATATAATTAATTTCTTAGCACTCTAATATATTAATATTTAATTAACTTATTATTAATAATTTTTTATTCAATTCTTTATAGAAGTGATATCTATTATTAATATAGGGCCATATTACAAAAAATATAGATCAAATTAATTATTCAGATTATATTAATTAATTTTTTTATAGTTTTTGTGAAAATAGAAACACATTATTGGGGAATGGAGGGAATAAATAACACAACAAAATATTTTTAATTTCTTTTAGCAAATGTATTAATATTCTAAAATAAAGATTGTGAGAATATAAAAAATATTATATACTAAACTTAATTAATTAAAGTTTATTCTAAATTTTGATATTATATAATAGAAAAGGATAAATTAATTAAAAAAAAACATGACAGCTTATGTCAATTTTTTTATTCAATTATTAATTGTTTATTAATGTAGAATTTTTTATTCAATTATTTAATGAAAAAATCTGTTTATGTCAATTTTTGATTGACTTATGATTAAAAATTTTTAAGTGATAAATTGAATTCTAGTAACCGTAAAGTGATACGAGTATAGCTGAGGCAGGACAAGTGAAAATAAGCCGTCGTCCTTCCTTCCTATTAAGTATTAACGCTCCTTTCTAATAACTTTATTTGAAAATAAAAAAAGTGGACTATTGGGTTCAACACGGACGTGTTTGGTTGTGACACGAGCGTGGCGTGTCAAAACTATAGAGCTTAAGCCATGTGTTTTTACACGATCTTCAACATGGACATGTTGTAGGTCGTGTAGCCCCTTTGAAGTTGAGCTTCAATTTAACACAAGCATGTCTATCGCTTCATTGGACGGTGTTGAGTGGCAACACAAGGATTTCTCCAATCACAGACACTAACCAAATAAACCTAAAATTAGTATAACAAATAAAGTCACATCTGTCATTCTATTATTATTATGTTTATTTATTTCTCTAAAATTATTTTATACTTGAAGATGCTTTACGAAATTTAAATATAAATACCTAATCATTATTTGCACCCATTTTTTTTATCCAATACTGCCATTGTAGGTATAATGTGCAACAGTGAGAATTTGGCTAAAAAATTATATATTTCTATTAAAAAAAACTCTTCAACTCTTAATGGATTGACTTAATGTATGAATGAGTATACACGTGAAATGTAAATAACTCTTTCGATTAACTTTTTTGCTTTTAAGCAAAGCTTAGAAATTAAAATTTTTACTTTCTTTGTTTTTTTATATAATTTTTATCTTCTGATTTCTTCCTAAACTTCCAAGTTAAAATATACTTTTTAGAACTTACTTATAGTGCAATAATGATTCTTTTTATTTTATTTATTTTGAGAAAAGTGAACATTTTGATTTCTTTTAATGAAAATGCAGATAATGAAAGAAGATCCCAGGATTTTGTATCTTTTTTTAGGGGGAAAGAACAAAAGGAAACCAGTAATAAAAAACAAACACTGCCATATTGGCAATCAGTAACCGATTACAACAGATATTAGAATATTTACATGTAAGCAAAAACAAATATGAAGAAATCAACTTTTTTCTCTTAGCTCTGCAATGGGCACAAAAATAACAGAATCCTGATGTGATTTGTTTCTATTTGATTTCTTTGGTTTATCATTTTGCAATGTCAGCAATGTCTGCTTCATATTCAATAGCCTAACTTTAGCTCTACAGAGTCTCTCCATTTCAGCCTCTGCCTCTTCAGATTCCGACCTCCAAACAGAGTGTACCCTCTTCTTCCCTCTCTTTGTTTTTGATTTTAAAAGCTTCTTCAAGCTTACATCATCGCTGTACTCGACACCAATCTGAATATGATGATAACAGATAAGAGGAAGAAAGAAAGTTTTTTTAACGAGTTTAATGTCGCAATTAGGAAAAGTTTTACAAATAATGCTTCTACATAAAACTGTTGAATAAAAATCAGCTTACAAACCAAATGCTCATACCAAAACCAGGAGTAAATTATAGCTATAGAAGTAAAATAAATTTAACATACAATTAATTAATAAATTATGTTTTAAGCATATGTTTAATAAAATAAGTATTCATGGAAGTTAAAAGAAAAAAGAGTGAAGGCCTTGCTGTTTTAGGTGTATTGAGTAACATGCATCCGACATGCAAACCCAATTAACTGTATATGGTAGGAGTAGGTAATTTGAACAGCAATCAAATTTTAAATCTCAAATTTTCAATTCTTTCCATTGAAGCACAAGGCATTAGAAAAGCAAATGGTACTTCCGTTAATAACAAATTCAAAAGAGGTGGTCTCTGTGTGTGCATGTGTTTTTGTTTCCTCATGCAGACATGGTGCTAATAAATGGGCATACAGAAAGACTACAAGGCAGAGCTCTTTGGCCAGAAGGGAAAGATAAAGGCAGAAAATCTCACAGTATTTCAAAAAGGTGCCATATAAAGAAAACAACTTTGAGCCAGCAAATACCTCATTGCTTCTAGAAAGTGATCCAATGGAAGCTCTTGTCAGTTCATTTTTCTTCAGACTGCTGCTTATCAGCTTTGTTTCCTTCCCGTGGAGGACATGTTTTAAATTCTTCGAGGTGCATATCAGGGTTTCCGTTGAGATATTCTTTAAATCCTCAAGACCAGCAGATTCGTCCTCCATACCATCCAATCTGGGTTCCCGGGGTATTTTAGGATTAGAATGTTCTTTGAACCTCTCTCCCTGCAAGATAACGAAGAAGCTTAAACATAATGCAAGATTCACTAATTTCAGTACAACCGATAAATTCAAAATTAGGTAAAAACAAGTAGAGCAAATATAATATTCATTCATCACAACTAGAGAATAGTTTGTCTTATACTAATATTTACAACTTAAAATACTCGAATAAAAGAAAATGGATAGCAAAAGTAAAAATAAAAGGTAGCCATGAACTCTAAGCAATATGTAGTAACAAATGGTAACATTTGTATTTAATGAATGTAGCAACAGCTTACCTTCCTGGTTTTTAGAGCCAAATATCGTGCATTCTTAAACCATTTGCTGACCTGAAATTGCAGTTCAGAATGTCAAAGGTGGACTGCGGAGAATACAGAGACATGTACTGAAAAACTTTGAGTTGGAATCAAGTCCACAACACATTAGGATTGCCCTTTGTTTTCCTCATGTGCCAAGGGACACAGTTTGAGGGGGAATAACATTTTTTATTGGATTATAACTTCAGCATTTTATTTCACTGTTTAAGGCATCATTCTGGTAAGTGTATAGATTTGATTGGTTAAATTCTTAGACATAGATTTGATAGGTTAAGGTCATACCTTCCCAGGATCAAGACCCAATTCTTTTGAAAGGTTTTCCTTGACAGTTTTAGAGGGAAGTTCATTCTCTTGAAAAACCTGGCGAAGTTTCTGACAATGCACATAAAAAGGAAAGAATGAGCTCTGACCCAAATTTTTTATTTGGCAAAAATTCAGAAACAAGTAGCCAAACAAGATGTTTGGGAGCACCATAACACTCTACCTCAACTGCAGAGGTCGGGATTCTGAAACATGGCCTTCTAACTTGTGCGTCTCGGGCAAGTTTCCCTGTCACTTCATTGGTTTTGACTTTTTTACTTTTTTTCTCACTTTCATACAGTGTCATAAGTGTGCTGGCTGCATCCGATTCCTTTTCTCTCCGCTTTCTTTTGCCAGGACCCCAGTCTTCATCTTCACTAAATTGTTCATATGCTGGAGCATCCTTTCCAAACATCTCCTATTAGGAGAAAAATCATGAGATTAGAAAAAGGAGTCTGAATTGCCAATGAATAGATTGCTACAAAAATAAAATATAGAAGTATCCATCATTAGTTTCCATGACAAAATTCAAAAAGTTGAATTGATACGTTCTGGAACTTCTTTTACTGTAAAACCATTCAATCATGAAAGGTGGGCTTGAGAGCTACGTCATGACTAAACAATAAAAACTTAAGCTTCAATATACATAAGAGCACCCAGTTGTAGATACCTGCAGTTTGTTATACCCTTGGTAGTGAAGATGAAGAGGATGTTAATTGGACCAAAATCAATATAGTATATGGCAACAAGTGATGAACAGTGAAGAAACAACATGCACAGAAGAATAGCATAACAGTAATGAGAACAATGAAATGCATGTGCAGAAATGAAAGGTGGGCTTGTGAGCTACTTCATGACAATACAATAAGAACTTAAGCTTCAATATAAATAACAGCACTCAGTTATAGATACCTGCAGTCTGTTATACCCTAATGAGAATATGAAATGCATGTGCAGAAATACAAAGATAGATTGGATGCGAATGATTGCTTGTGTCAGATACGTTCATTGTGGATCACCACATGCATTGGCAAAGTTGAAAAATTGAAATTGTCGGATAAAGGAAAGTAATGGGCAGACCTTGGATGACATGGAGACTAGTGAAAAAAAAAAAAAAAAAAAAAAAAGACCATAGATCTTTGAAAAGATCTAGCTGTAAGCAAGATGGAATAAGGTAATGAAATCCATATAGCTTAGTTTGACCATTTCCAGAATTACTAATTGGTTAAGTACAAATAACAACACCAAATTATCCTTTTTAACATGCCATAAGAAAAGCATAGAGACCAAAATGTTTACATGGGTACGTCTGGACTCTTCCATCAACTGTGCGTCTTTCAGTTTTACAGAAAATCGGCCAAATAAATGTTTGGTTTCAAGAATTTGAGTACTCACATCATATAACTTCTTATAGTCAACTGCTCTTCGCTGTCTACGGCCAGACATAATTTCCCCGTCACTGGTTTCATCAGAATCTAAACTGCTATAAATAGATTGATTTCTAAAATCTGTGTTATCTATCTCCCACTTCCTGGATCCTGAAAAAACTTCACCATCTGAAGACCAACCCAAGCTGGTTGCACTGCTAGAATCATCACAGGCATCATTATCAGTGCCCGCTCCACTGATGCTGTTCTCCCTTCTTTCAGGGTCATAGTCATCATCTTCAGAATCATCCGAAGGCCATTCTTCTTCCGGATTTAGCAATGTACTTCCACCATCAGGAAAAGTTGCTTCTTTGAAAATATCCTATTTCAAGAAAAAAGACTACCATTATTTCGGGGAATAAAGATATTAAGTCTTTTTTCCTTTACATCATAGTTTTTCAGAAAGAAAAGTTCTAGAAGATTAACGATAACCTGCCAACAGCTATTCACTGGGAATTGGGTCCCTAGATGTGCATTCATGCTTTCAATAATTTCCATCCTACATTCACAAAATTTGCAATACCATCCCTGATCTCCTGGTGGTACTGAAAATATCAAATAAATCAAGAGTCTTAAGAAGATGCCATTTGTTTCACATCTCAGAAGAACAAATTCTAAAGAAAACAACTTACTGTTTTCAGTGTCCAGCGGAGGATCAAGGCATCTTTGGTGGAAGGCACAGTTACATGTCCCATCACAAAGTACAATATCGTTATCTGGGAAAACTTCATTGGATTTGCACTTTGCACAGAATATCTAGATATGAAAAAGTACAATGGAAATATTAATATACATGTGTTATCAAGCAAACAAGATCCTTGTATCTGTATACAAGTTGGCCCTTTATGGCTTTATGCCCTGACATTTGAGAAGTTAGAAAGTCTAAAATTTGATGATGCCATGATGAACATCATCTATGCTGTCAGATTTAAAATAATTACACTTTAAATTCGCCTAAAAAATAACTTTATTGTCCTCGTGCAAAAATAACTTCATCATCCTCGTGCTTTGGAACCAATTTCATGACCTAGTTATTGAGTGGCAGCTCTTCAAGCTTGTCAAAAGTGAGAAGATATCAGTTAGTGAAGGCAACCCCAGTTATCCGTCTCTGTTGAAATTGTAATGATGCTTGAATTCTTTAAGCTTCTATGTTTTTATTGAAAGCAATTCTTCTTTAGGGTTATATATTCCGATAACTAATACTAGTCATGGATGCTTACATGTTCATGGGAAACAGATCCATCTGGTGCAATAACTGAGTCTTCAATACACCCTACTGTACTAAGCGAATCAAGCTGGTGAATTATGTCGCGAATTCCAAGCTTACACTTCAAAATCTGCTTCTTTGCTCTTACAAGTTCCTTTTCTGGCCTGATCTTCTCTCGACTGTGTTAAAATTAAGGAATAAGTCAATAATGTCAAAGTAAGCTTTTTTCCATAAGAAATTTCCATCGAACTTCCATTCCCTGGCACTTTTATGTTCATTTTTCCGTCATTTATGAGCTCCTAAGGTTCAATTAGTTCACAGATTAAAACACCATGTATTTGAAGTAGATATTTAATTGATAGTTCATCTAAATGCATACTATGTACAATTTTGAGTAACACAGAATCTCCTAGAGTAGGTGCAATAGAAACACTTCATAGTTTTAAAGCAGATAAAATTCAAACAAAAAGTTGTTCAAAATACATGGTCAAAGGACATCAAAAAATGGTCAATCTTTCTAAATGTTTTAAATACCAATTTCTTATTATATGTCCTCATTAACCCTTAGTTCAACCATAAATCAGCAAAAAATTTTCAGTTGTACAGAGGCACAATATGTTGGTAAAGTCAAAGGGCAACAAAAACCAGAATAAGCAGAATAAGACACAACAGGTCCTTTAAACATGATTGTCCACATAAAACTTCTGCCCTCATTTTTATTATTTTTACTAAGGATTAATATTTAAGATAAAGCATGGATTGCTATATTATCTCAAAATATCTGACTGCTGCACTTAAATACCGTTTCCATCCTCTTTCTCCAGAATCTTGTATTATTTGATTACCATCTCCATTACTAACATTTAGCAACAGTTTTCAATGTTATATTGCATGCTACATTGTGGTTCACAAATCCTTCACAGCATAACTTGAAAATCTTGATAATACGGTACTTTGAGAGGTACCTTCTCTGCTAAAAGCATTATAAATCCTCAATGTACTGCCTCTTGAAAACATGAACAGAAACATACTGCTAGTATGATTCCGATTTAGACCAGAACATCTTTATAGTATTTCAAATAGCTTTAAATTTGGTAGCATGGTTAAAGAACATATTCTCCTAATATTCTGTGTAAAAAGAACAAGGAGAGCGGGAATTAGAGTTCTCTAGATTAACCACTTCACTAAAACAAGATTTAAGAAACTGCAAGTATCAAAATAGCGATAGTTTAAGCCAGTCATATGCAACATTTTCTTTTAACTTAACTTTAAACAGAATACTTAAATCAAATGTTTCTTACTGCAATTGTTGTTATCAAAAACACACTTTCCAGGAATTTCAAGAAATCAAAGGCTTTAGTAAGAAGGTCTTCCATTTTCTTCAAATGGAATTATGTGTTCAAAAGTTCCATACCTCTGACCCTTCCAGCCTTCACCAGAATAAGCATCTATAAGATTCTGTTCCAGCTTCATTTTAATCAGCAGGTACCTTGCTCTCCTCTGCAAGCGTGATGGTTCATCTTGCTCCACCTTTCCCTTTTGTCTCCTCTTACTCTTCGTTTTCTTAAGCTTTTTAATGGTGACATCTCGGTTGGGTTTTTTCCCATTCTTAGAAGCAATAGCTGTTGAATGTTTCCCTCGTGACTCTGAAGAAGCCATCTTCTTTGGGGACTTCTTGTCACGAGCTTTTTTCAAGATTTTTTTACTAATCCTTTTTTTACTTGTAGAATCACTCCTAACCCCCTTGCTCAAAGCGTCAATGTGTGTCCTCTTCACCAAATTTGCACCAATTGATTTTATTTTAGATTTAGATTGTTGTCTATGTTTTTTGCAAGGAGATGATGCACCATCTTTTTTTATCTTTAGTGATGCAATTAGCATAGAACCATTATTTGTCTTTGACAATAAAGATCTGCCAGATTCTTTAAGTGTGGCTTCCTTTTCAGCACCCCGCATATTGATCTGTGAGGTGTGAAATTTAAATGTGAACAAAAAAATTAGAATGCACATCAAACTAAATACATTCAACCACTTACAAGCAAGAAACAAACTCAACATTCTCAAACAAATAAAAGATTAAAAATAAAAAGCATAATTCAAGATTAGCAATTTTTTAGCTTTGGTTCCAACCCCAGCCAATGCAAAATAAATTTTGCATAAATCAACTTTCAGAAAAGTTAAGGAATTTGGACCTGCATTTAAAATTCAAAAGAAAATTTGTTCATTAGCGTACAAAATTTAAGAGTGAAGTCCTACATCACTAAAATGCAAAGAGAGATTTCTTTGATTCTAAACCCACAAGCGGCTACAAAAGCAAACAATAAATATGCATATCTGAATTGAACAAATAACAAATAGAAAATTGCTTCAATTAGGAAGAAAGGAGGGAATTATTTCCAGTGGAGAAAAAAAAAATGAACAAATTGAGAAAGAAAAAACCGTGATTATAAGTTAAAGAAAAATGAAAAGAATCTAAAATGCAATGAATTTACTCTTCAAGAATCATTTGAAACCCATGAAAATTCATGAAAGAATTTATTCAATAAAGACAAAAAGTAATTACTGAAAGTTCAATGTCAATATGGGAAAGTTCAATTGAAACAAGAAAAGCTTGATTAGCCATGATCACAGGAAAAACTACTAAGAAGTAATCCAAAACATGCGAATAAAGGATCAAACTTTATGATCGCAAACCGCAATTCCACAAGCAGGCGGCTATTACAAACCCAAAGGCCTTAAAATAAACATTAAAACGAAAGCGAACAAAAAAGATATGAAGCAAAACAAATCAAAGATTGAGCTCAAACTCAATAAAATCAAAATATCAAAGAAAAGGGTACCTGAGAAATGAGAGAAAGAGACTGAGAAGATCTTGAAATTGAAGAGTTGTGTAGCTGCACTATGAAATGCTCCGTCGATGGTGTATAGTATATGTATGTATATGTATGTATACGTATAGGTGATTTTTTTGGGGTTAAAAAATGGCTCCAAATTTTTGAAATTGAAGTAGTACTAAAGACGACGAAGAAGAAGAAGAAGAAGAAGAAGATTGAATGATTTGACAAAAGGCTGTGGCTGTTTTCGAAGCGCCACCCAACGGTTTTGCTGCTCGTAATTCGTAAATCATAATGGGAATAATTTGCCCGATAATTTTTTTAAAAAAGAAAAAATATGCCCGATAATATTAATTCATCATTAATTAAAAGTAATTTAAACTTTGAACTCTTTTTAAATTAGTTTCTCCGCTATTATTATTTAAATATAAATATTTCAAAATTTTTATTTCTTTTGCAGAAAAGATCCAGTATGATGGAATGGCACTGTGATTGTGCATACAATTTTCTTTTCAAGTGAAGAAAAAAACAAATCATTGTGCATACACTCGATGAGATAGTAATAAAGAATAGGATAGTAGAGCAACATACGGAATAACAAAATCCATCCTTGAGTTATAGACAAATTATTACACGCATACCAAAGTGTAATTTAATATTAAATATATATATGATTTGGTAATAGGTCCAGTTTTATATGAAAAATATCAAATAATGTGTGGTTAATATGATATTTGGAATAATATTTTTCATATTTTTCATTTATCCAATAAGTACTCAATCGATTTAATTTTATAAGTTCAAGTGTTCGATAGAATAATTTTTGCAAATTAAAGTATTAAATAAGTATAGTTTTATAAGTTAAAATGTTCAATAGGTCAAAGTAAAAGTTGAAAGTGTCACAGAATTTTTCATATATAGTACAAGAGTAAATTTATGTATTAAGCCAAAAACTTTTATTTCCAAAAACTAATTATAATGCCTCTAAATTATGATTTTATCAACATTTTGATCTTTCCATCCAAAAGAAATGGACTTGATATATTGTTTCAGCCTGAACTTTATATTTTGATACAATTTTATTCCAATTTCACCTTTATGTCGACTTTACTCTGAACTTTAACATTTTACTGCAATTTCACTGTAATTTGATCCTTATACTAATTTCACCATGAACTTTGACTTTTTTTGTTACAATAGCACCCTAAATCATAATTAACACTTAAATTGTAAATAAAGAATAGGTACACTCTTGACGGACTTGGATTTTTTATACATTTGTATGAGTGATGGAGTTTGGATTAATAATATGCACAATCTCTATTATTACTTTTAATATTTTAAATTGTTTCTTTAATTGATAAATAAATAATATAACTATGCACTAGGGCCCAGGTAAGCTTAAGGCCTCCGAGGCCCATAGTAAACCTGAATCACTAAAATTTCACTTTCTCAATATAAATTTCAAACATTCAGCCCATATAACTATGCAAAACAAGTCTCGTAATTATATTATATCTCGGCCTAAATTTAACATCTTAAACATTTCAAGATCAGGCCCAATTTACAATATATCTCTTTTATGATATGAGCTCATAGAATTATTTCTTCTATATTAATACAAGACTAAAAGTTTATAAATTCTACAATTGCGGAGTTCACAAGCAGATAGATTCTTGTACATATGACTACATAATTTAAATAATTGCTAACTCTAAAATTTATTTTCTAGCTCTGCGAGGAAAGAGACAGAGCTTTAACTGGGTTTAGAAGAATCTACTTCCTGAAAGGTTAAACAGAAGACATGTGAGTTTATTAATGAATAATAGTTATTGCACAACACATGCATTCACACAAACGTGCAAATGTTTCAATCTAGTCATCCGACTAGTTATATGCTCACGCAGACAACCACACAAATGACATCACAACAACACTCACAATTATTAACATCTTCACATAATCACATCACATGGAAATTAGTCAGTGGCGTCATCGAAACTCCCAATGAGCCGTCCTCCCTCATGGCTCATCCTCTCATAACGTGTGCACCAGGGAACCGATCCCCATATATAGCCGACCGATCTAATCCTCACTTGATCAGCCCTCTCATTGTTTTTCTATTCTTTCTTTCTTTTTCATACCAACAGGAGGCCACCCTGTGGTTTATCCATATTATCCATATCATATCATCAGGTGCACACGGGGGCGCCGATCTTCCATATGGCCAACGGTCTCGTAGACTGCCCTCACAAACCCATGGTGACCCACTTCATCCCAACTCCACACAAACAATGCATTACCATTATCACATCACAATTAATCAAACACTTCAATTAAATACAAGCATAACAAACAACTAAAGATCATGATGCAAGTACACAATTAGACATTTACATTCAATTATAATTAAGTAAATGTGAATACTCAAATTTTGAGGTTCAAAAGGTCTGTTTTTCCGGACTACAAACAATCCAGCCGGACCGGAGGCCGTTCGGAAAGTTCACCGAAAGTATGCCAATATGGTACTTGAAACGTCCGGAAAATTACGAGGATCGCAGAACTGGCCCCGGAATATTTTCTTGGAGGTACGGAACTCCCGAAAAAGCCTTCGGAACGAAAAACTAGAAAGTGGACAAGCCACGGCGGCGGCGGCAGAGGCCACTGGACACGGCGGCAGAGGCCACCGGCCAGGGCGGCGGCGGCCGCCGGCTAGGGCGACGCAGGCCGCCGGCCAGGGAGGTGGCTGCCGCCCTCTACGGCGACATCTGCAGCCCTCCGCGGCGGCAGCTGCCGCCCTCCAGCCCGGGTTTTCCCTATAAATACACCCCGAATCGACAGTTTTACTCACTCAGTCTGTGTTGACGGACGCTCTCTTCTCCCCTACGCTCCTTGCGGTTCTTTTACTGCTTTTCTGCATTTAGTGTAGGCTTTTATTACTCTGCTGTTGTGATATTTGGCCACTTAAAATAAATTAATTTTAATTAATATTCCCCAAACGAGGAGCTTAATCCGGAGTTTTCAAGCTGAAGCTAAGAAGCGGTCGCCGATTAACTCAGGTAATAACGAAACTCTGCCTATTTAATTTCAGCATTTCATGCATATTCTTCTTCTACTCCAATTCTGAATTAAACTGTTGCATAAATGCATTCACGTCATCAATTTGGCAAATAAACTGCCTTAATTAAATATGATTAAGCTTAAATTCCCGGTTAATTAATAATCGTGGTATTAAAGCCTAAATCCGACAATATTGACTAAAGTATCTAGTCGATTAATGACTATGGTATAATCGCCTTTTATTTCGAACAGTCCGGCTTAAGTCCAATTAATCAATAATTGTGGCTAAATAGCCTTAATTAAACACGTTTTTTGGCAATAAATTCCCTATATTGCAATTCAATTGATCACTTTTGGCAAACAAATTGCCTATAAGTAGATTAATCATTTTTAGCGACAAATCGCTTAAATTGAAGCTTTGGCAAAATGCCTTGAATTAATCAATCTTTTGGCTAAAAGCCTTAAATCACTCATTTAGGCGACAATCGCCCAATCAACACTTTTGGCTAACAAATTGCCTAAATCAACTCATTTTGGCTAAAAGCCTTCAAATAATCAATTTTGGCAACAATCGCCTAAATCACATCAATTTTTGGCAACAAATTGCCTAAATCAATCTTTTTGGCTAAAAGCCTTAAATCAACATTTTTGGCAACAAACGCCTAATCAAATCAATCAATTCTTTGGCAAAATACCTAAACAAAATGCACGAAGCATACACACACTCATGCATTAAGCATACCCATTCAAAGCCCTTTAAAAAAGGCCTATCGAACTACGTCGACTTTGATCTTCCATTCAAACGGAAGTACGTAGGCACGTTCGGGATTTAACCCCGCGCAGCAAGTCGAAATCACTTAAACATTTCATTGGTCCAATTACATCATTTACCCTGCAAAGCATTCATTCATCGATTAGTTCATCAGCATGACATAGTCTCGGGATCCACTTCGGGTTCGAAGATGGTGCCTTAAACATTGGGATAATTAATCTAGTAATTAGGTTAATTAAAATTGGAGTCAACTTAGGGTTTTTTCCTAGTTTACCCTAAAATAATTAAACAAGGTGGCGACTCACACATTCACGTGCATTTCTGCCCTTAGTCATATGCATTATATGCCTATTTTCGGGGGAGGGGTTCACAGTTTGGCGACTTCACTGGGGAATTATGTAATGGTTTTACATAAAGTGGACTACAATTGTTGTGTAAACTAACCTGTCCTTCTTTAGGGTATTATTTTACTATGCTTTGTTTTGCAGGGTACCCCAACAAAGATTAAGTATTCTTTCTTTAAGAATGCTTAATAAGGAGAATTTGGACCTAATTGAAATTTACTTTAAATCATTTAAATTTGTTTATTTATTTGCACGAATTGAGAATCTTTTTCTCCATTGCATAAAAAAACGAATTTCAAATGAATTTCTTCTCTTCTCTTTGGCAGCCAAAGCGTCCTCCCTGTTATCGCAAACCATCCCTAATCCTTTTGGGGGTGGCCCATGAGTATGCGTACTATTGGACCCACGCGAAACTCTTTGTTTCACATGTGGTTAGGTATATCCTTACTCAAGGTTCAAGGGTCCCTTAATGAGCCAATTCTCTATTTGTGTCATAGCCTATAGAACCTATCCTTTAAGGGTTGTATACACCCAATGATGCGATCCATATCATTAAGACGAATTATGACGTGATGTTGTGCGCATTCATGACATATCATCACATTAAAAAGAACATAAAATATTCTTTTTAGTCATGCACAATTGGACAAAGGAGTCGATCTACCTCACATTCAGCTACCCTGATACACGAACCACTATATCCTAATCCGATTACCCTTATACTTACAGGTACCCACTGTTCGAGTGCCTATCCAAGTTCCAGTCACACCTACAGTGCTATCACCAACCTCACCAGCTTCACCAGCTTCACCAACTTCACCTGTAATCCAAATGGCATCACTTGCTGACATCCAAAATCTCATAGAGCAACTGGAAGCCAGAATGGAGGCTAGGATGAATGAGGCATTAGCTGCCCAGAGAACTGCCCTAATAGCTGAACTAGGTAGTGGTAATGGAAATGGGGCTTCAGCTGGAGGAAGTGATCCTGCAGCCTCCAATCAGGGACCTGGTGCTGCACCGACGTCCTCAAACCTTAACCTGGATGACATGCCCTCTAGAACTGCTTCTGAGCTGGAAGCTCAGAAAATGAAAGAAAAGCTGAAATTGTTGGAAAGGTCTATTACTGCCCTTAAGACACACAAGGAAGTGGTGGACATGGACTCCTTGTCCTTGTTCCTCGAAGCAAGACTACCAACAAAGTTCAAAATTCCCAACATGGACAAGTTTGACGGAACCACTTGTCCCAAAACGGACCTGAAAATGTATGTGGGTGCCCTAAACCCGTTCGGACTGAACAGCGAGCTCCTTGCTCAGTTATTTCAACAATCACTCACCGGTGCTGCTTTGAGGTGGTTTGTCAGCCTGGATCGGTCTAAAATGAAGACCTGGGAAGACATGTGCAATGCATTTAACACGCAGTACCACTATAATATAGAAGTGGATGTTACTCGGAGAGAACTGGAAACCACCAAACAAAAGAACAACGAACCTTTTTCCTTGTTCCTTACGAGGTGGAGGGCCAAGGCCGCCCAAATTATCAATCGGCCTTCAGAACAAGAACAGGTAGATATAATCATCAAAAATCTGCTGCCTGTCTACCAACAACAACTGCAAACTCAATACCTACCAACGTTTCAGTCACTCATTGCTACTACAACTAAGGTAGAGGATTTAATCCAAATGGGTCAACTGAAAGAAGACTCAGGTACCTCAAAGTATAAGAAGCCTAGCCAAGCTGGCAAAGTTAACGAAGTGGCAAGTATCACCCTCACGAATCCTTTACGTGTGGGGAATATGAGAAATGGCAGCCAGTCGAGGAGGACTTACACTGATCACGGGATGCCAATCCTTTTTGTATTCCGAGAGGCTGTCAAGGCAAATTACATTAAGCCTTTGGAAGCAAAGCCACCACCCAACCCATTGCCGAGGAACTATAGGGCTGATGAATACTGTGAGTACCATCAGGGTAACGGGCACAAGACTGAAGCATGCTGGACGCTTAAGAACCACATCCAAGACCTGGTGGATAACGGTTCAATCATTCCAAGGAATAAGCCAAACATTAGCACTAATCCCTTACCAAATCATGGGATAAATGCTATTGTTTCTGACCAGGAATTGATCGATCCTTTCGAGCTATTCTTAGAAATGAATGAAATCTGTGTCCTGGATCTAAATGACCTAACTGAAGAGGTCGATGCTATGACCAGGAGAAGAAGGAGAAAGACATAAATGCGGCCATACTTTTTGACTTTGAATGGTCACTTCTGCAAATCGGGAGAAACGATTCCTTATCGTGGCTTCCAAGAGCCATTTTACTGCCCGACTGCTAAGAAGATGCTACCTGGGTTAGAAATATTTTCTCATGTCTTGGGCAACAAGCCCGAAACAATAACTGAACTGGAAGTGGAAGACTTCATGCAGCCCAGACTCTTTGACGAGGTTGCGGTCATTACAGGAAATGATGGGAACCAAGACCTGCTAAGCCTGATCAAGCCGTACAAAGGGCCTCTC
The DNA here is from genome assembly GCF_041381405.1 of Jatropha curcas. Lineage (NCBI taxonomy): Eukaryota > Viridiplantae > Streptophyta > Magnoliopsida > Malpighiales > Euphorbiaceae > Jatropha > Jatropha curcas. The sequence goes on along the minus strand of NC_143158.1, from coordinate 21,701,952 downwards.
ACCAACTGGTACGCCGAGGAGGAGCACGTTGCTGATAAACCCCCTCCCGAGTCAAACCTAGAGTCAAAGTCTGTAATCAAGTCCTATACTAAGTCTGAGTCTGACCCCGAGTCTGAAACCGAGTCAGAGTCCAGTTCCAGTTCTGAGTCGTCCGTGTCGGATTTAGAAAATCCAGACTTCAAATTTGATGTAATTTTTGAGGACAATTCTGTCCTAATCAATAAGAGCTTGCAAATTATTGGCTACCCCGCGTGTCTATCTTTCCAAGCATTTCCAAGCAAAAATAATGAAAATCAAATAAACGAAATAAAAAATGAAAAGAAAAAATAATAATTGGCAAAGAAGAAAATGAACATACATACATTGCATCTGACTGTGTGAACAGGGAACAGGTCATTGAATGGTTGAAAAAGTTTGCCGATTGCTTCATGTGGAAGACAAGTGACATCACGGGAATTGACCCGGCAATAGCGGTGCACAAGATTCCAGTATACCCTGAGGCTAAGCCGGTAAAACAGAAGCTAAGAAGGCTAAAAACAGAATGGTCCTTGAAAATCAAGGAGGAAGTAGCCAAGCAATTGGAGAATAAGTTCATAGAACCCATTGCCTACCCGACGTGGTTAGCAAATATTGTGCCGGTGCCGAAAAAAGATGGCAAAGTCAGAATGTGTGTGGATTACCGGGATTTGAATAAAGCATGTCCGAAGGACGACTTCCCCCTGCCGCATATTGACTTATTAGTGGACCGAATGGCTGGACACGAGATGGTCTCCTTGACCGATCTTGCTGTCGGATACAATCAAATAATGATGCATTTGCCAGATAAAGAGAAAACGGCATTCATCATGGATTGGGGAACCTACTGCTACAGGGTTATGCCTTTTGGGCTCAAAAATGCCGGGGCAACCTATCAAAGAATGGCAACGACCATCTTCCATGACATGATTCACAAAGAAGTAGAATTGTATGTGGACGATATGGTTGTTAAATCAAAAACAGCTGAAGAACATACAACAACACTTGAGAAGTTCTTCCTTAGACTTTGAAAGTACAATTTAAAGTTCAACCCGGCGAAATGTCTGTTTGGAGCTACATCCGGAGTATTTCTGGGGCATATGGTCAGTCGGAAGGGCATAGAGATTGACCCTTCAAAAGCCAAAGCCAGTCTGGAAATGCCAGCACCGAAGACGGAAAAAGAAGTTCGGGTTTCTTGGGAAGGCTACAGTACATCAGCCGGTTCATCAATCAATTGGCCAATACTTGTGGTCTGATTTTCAAATTACTCAGGAAAGGAGTAGCCATCAAATGGAATGAGGATTGTCAGAAAGCTTTTGACCAAGTCAAACAATATCTGTTATCCCCGCCAGTTTTACAGCCACCAAGGCTAGGAAAGCCTTTGCTATTGTACCTATCAGTGACAGAAGAAGCGATGTCATAGCCCTGACCTGGTCAGTATTGTCCGCTTTAGGCTTTGCAACCCTCACGGATTTGTCCCTCAGGCAGGCTTTGCAACCCGCCCAAAAGCGCGCTAACCAAGTTAGAAGCTACCCCTCTTATGTATAGATCATTTACCCCGTCCTTAACCGATGTGGGATTTGCCTAAGGTGTGCTGGCCTTGCCACATACACCCCCCCTTGGGGACTCAGCGTCCTCGCTGAGGTTTGCCCCACCACCGGCCAGAGGGCACAGGGCCGGCTCTGATACCAATTGTCATAGCCCTGACCTGGTCAGTATTGTCCGCTTTAGGCTTTGCAACCCTCACGGATTTGTCCCTCAGGCAGGCTTTGCAACCCGCCCAAAGGGTAGAAGATACAAGGGTAGAAAATGCCGTGTATTACCTCAGCAAAAGGATGCTAGACTACGAGCTAAAATACAATAAGATAGAGAAGTTGTGTTTGGCTCTAGTTTGGGCTTGTACAAAACTGCATCACTACCTCTCGTCCTACACCACATACGTTATTTCTGAATCGAACCCCTTGAAATTCCTTATGGAGAGGCTGGTTCTTGACAGTAAGATGGCTAAGTGGGTGTCGGTGCTCGCAGCCTATGATTTAAAATTTGTACAACAGAAGGCAGTGAAAGGCGGAGCCTTGGCTGATCAATTAGCAGAATTACCAGTCGAATACCAAATGCCGGAGGTAGAATTTCCTGATAAAGACTTGTTGAGCTTGGAAAGTGAAGTCTAGGAAATGTACTTCGATGGAGCTTCAAACTACCATGGAAATGGGGTTGGAGTCGTATTCAAAACTCCTTGTGGAGAATACGCCCCAATCGCAGTCAAATTAGATTTCGACTGCACCAACAATGAAGCTGAGTATGAAGCTTGCATAAAGGGGTTAGAAGCAGCCCTGGAAAAGGAAATAAAGGTCCTCAAGGTTTTCGGGGTTCTAATTTAATAGTCTCCCAAGCTTTGAGAAAATGGAAAATTAAAGAAGAGCGTTTGGTTCCTTACCTACAACGCTTGGACGAATTGGCTCAGCAATTTGAGGATTTATCCTTCCACTACTTGCCGCGAGCCAAAAATCAGTTTGCTGATGCTCTGGCTACTTTAGCTTCCATGGTCAATGTAGAGGGGAATCAAATTATTCGACCTTTGACAGTTCGGCTGCAGAAACAGCCAGCACATATCATGAATTTGGGGGATGACAAGCCCTGGTATTGGGATATACAGAATTATCTTCAGAATGAAGCCTACCCGGAGGGATCCACCAAACTCAGGTTTACCAGAGGAGAATGGCTAGGCATTTTAATAAGAAGGTCAAAGACCGAAAACTGGAAGAAGGTTGTTTGGTCCTGAAGGAAATTAGACAGCCTATCATAGACCCGCGTGGGAAGTTTCGTCCTCATTGGGCTGGACCCTATGTGTTGAAGAAAATATTGTCTAGCGGAGCCGTCATTTTGACTGATTTGGATGGTTTGGAATTCACGAATCCATGTAATTCAGATCAGTTAAAAAGATATTTTGTATAATAAGCATTGCATAATGTAAAAAGAACTACATTAGACCTGATTCTCTTCGAAAAGAAGAAATTATGTATCGAAGATATGTAGGCAGCCCTCATTGGGTACGGTATAAACATTAATAAAAAAATCATTTCATAATTCATTCTTCTTTGCCAAAAAAAAAAAAGGAAACAAAAGAAAAAAAAAGAGAAAAACCTGCTAAGTCGAAAACCCGAAAGGGCGGCTTAGGCAAAAGTCGGGGCCCGCTAAGTTGAAAACCCGAAAAATGCGGCTTAGGGAAAAATGGGTAGCTCGCTAAGTTGAAAACCTGAAAGGGCGGCTTAGGCAAAAATTAGAGCTTGAATAAATAAAGTTGGAAAATGCTTGGAAAGCTTAAAAGTCAAATGACATTCCCAATTAAAGCAATAAAGTCAAACAGTCCGAAGTCAAGCAGAAAGCAAAAGAGTCCAAGAAAAATAAATAAATAATGAAGTCTAAGTCCAAGTCCAAAAAAAAAAAACAAAACATACATCCAAAGCCAAAGAACAAAATCCAAAATCCAAAGTCAAAGTCCCAAATAAAAAGTTAAAAAAGTCAAAATAAGGGAAAAACAGCAAAAGTCCAAAAAGCCTATAAGAGTCTAGGTGTCCCGTCGCCTCCGTGGGGCAACATCCTCCGAGTCATCCCTAGCCGCTGAACTCTCTCCAACCTCGCCTGTCCGAGGAGCCAACACAATCTCCTCATCAGTCCCAACCTCATTATCAGCGTCAGCCTGAGCCCAATCTTCAAGTACACTCAGCAGTGCGTTCCTCCTTGGCCTTTCAACCGGCCAGACAACGGCAATGAACCAGGTCCGATACTCAGGAGAAGTCTGGACACTGGCAGGATTAGGTAAATGCCTAACCATGTGATGGTCTCTAACCCAAGCCCTAAGGACGGCTCGGGTAACACCTGGAGTGATGACTGAATCAACTGAAGTGCCATCTACAATTGGGACAGTCTGGTCTATCCCCATCTGCCTCAAAACGCGCAAAGCACAGTACCAAGTACAGTGTGTAAGGCCTAAAAGGTAAGCCTGAGTATGGCGGAAGCTAACCTGGATAAAGCAGGTGATGTCATACCAGGAAATAGACCGTACCTCCCCAAATTGATCTTTTCTACCTTGGAGAGACTCTTAGTCTAATTGTGCATGCTGTGGTTATAAAAGGGATTCATTTTTGAAAAAAAAAATTGAAAATCAAAAATTGAAAGAAAATCCCGTGTTTTACAAGTCAAAGTGGATAATCATGCATACATATAAAATTTTCAGTACTAACCAAATGCAGGTACAAATAAAGTACAGTACAGAAAATACAGGCAAAGAAAAGTACAGACAACAACAGAAAAGCCTAGCAACCATGGCATCAGCGACGGGGCCTCCTCCTCCTCTGATCATCAAAGGCCCAAAAATGCCAAATTTGGCCACAAAGGCCTAGAAGTTCACATTTTGACCCCTAAGGCCCAAAAAATTCTCAATTTAGCCCCAAAGGCCCAAAAATACCCAATTTGGCCACAAAGGCCCAAAAATTCTCAATTTGGTCACAAAAGCCCAAAAATTCCCAAATTGGCCCCAAAGGCCCAAAAATGCCCAATTTGGCCAGGCCCAAAAGTTCACATTTTGACCCCTAAGGCCAAAAAATTCCCAATTTAGCCCCAAAGGCCCAAAAATTCCCAATTTGGCCCCAAAGGCCCAGAAGTTCACATTTTGGCCCCTAAGGCCCAAAAAATTCTCAATTCGGCCCCAAAGGCCCAAAAATCCCCAATTTGGCCACAAAGGCCCAAAAATTCTCAATTCGGCCCCAAAGGCCCAAAAATGCCCAATTTGACCACAAAGGCCCAGAAGTTCACATTTTGGCCCCTAAGGCCCAAAAATTCTCAATTTGGCCCCAAAGGCCCAAAAATTTCCAATTTGGCCACAAAGGCCCAAAAATTCATATTTTGGCCCCTAAGGCCCAAAAGTTCACATCTTGGCCCTTGAGGCCCAAAAATTCCCAATTTGGCCACATAGGCCCAAAAGTCCACATTTTGGCCCCTAAGGCCCAAAAAAAATCGAAGAAAATGAAAAAAATCAAGGAAAATAGCCAAAAGGCGGGTCGTCTGGACGCGTCCGATTTTTCGCCTTCAAAATTTATTTTTCAGACAACCACCGACTCCCATAAATCATTTTTATGGTTGCCGGTAGGGGGCAACTGTGAATACTCAAATTTTGAGGCTCAAAAGGTCTGTTTTCCCGGACTGCAAACAGTCAGGCCGGACCGGAGGCCGTTCGGAAAGTTCACCGAAAGTATGCCAATATGGTACTTGAAACGTCCGAAAAATTACGAGGATCGCAGAACTGGCCCCGGAATATTTTTTTGGAGGTACGGAACTCCCGAAAAAGCCTTCGGAATGAAAAATTAGAAAGTGGACAAGCCACGGCGGTAGCAGCCGCCGGCCACGACGGTGGCGGCCGCCGACCAGGGCGGCTGAGGCCGCCAGACACAGCGGCAAAGGCCATCGGCCACTGCGGCGCCGGCCGCCGACCAGGGCGGCAGAGGCCGCCGTGGCTGCCGAATAGGGCGGCATCTGCCGCCCTCCAGCTCGAGTTTTCCCTATAAATACACCCCGAATCGACAGTTTTAATCACTCAGTCTGTGTTGACGAACGCTCTCTTCTCCCCTACGCTCCTTGCGGTTCTTTTACTGCTTTTCTGCATTTAGTGTAGGCTTTTATTACTCTGCTGTTGTGATATTTGGCCACTTAAAATAAATTAATTTTAATTAATATTCCCCAAATGAGGAGCTTAATCCGGAGTTTTCAAGCTGAAGCTAAGAAGCGGTCGCCGATTAACTCAGGTAATAACGAAACTCTGCCTATTTAATTTCAGCATTTCATGCATATTCTTCTTCTACTCCAATTCTGAATTAAACTGTTGCATAAATGCATTCACGTCATCAATTTGGCAAATAAACTGCCTTAATTAAATATGATTAAGCTTAAATTCCCGGTTAATTAATAATCGTGGTATTAAAGCCTAAATCCGACAATATTGGCTAAAGTATCTAGTCAATTAATGACTATGGTATAATCGCCTTTTATTTCGAACAGTCCGGCTTAAGTCCAATTAATCAATAATTGTGGCTAAATAGCCTTAATTAAACACGTTTTTTGGCAATAAATTCCCTATATTGCAATTCAATTGATCACTTTTGGCAAACAAATTGCCTATAAGTAGATTAATCATTTTTAGCGACAAATCGCTTAAATCGAAGCTTTGGCAAAATGCCTTGAATTAATCAATCTTTTGGCTAAAAGCCTTAAATCACTCATTTAGGCGACAATCGCCCAATCAACACTTTTGGCAAACAAATTGCCTAAATCAACTCATTTTGGCTAAAAGCCTTCAAATAATCAATTTTGGCGACAATTACCTAAATCACATCAATTTTTGGCAATAAATTGCCTAAATCAATCTTTTTGGCTAAAAGCCTTAAATCAACATTTTTGGCAACAAACGCCTAATCAAATCAATCAATTCTTTGGCAAAATGCCTAAACAAAATGCACGAAGCATACACACACTCATGCATTAAGCATACCCATTCAAAGCCCTTTAAAAAAGGCCTATCGAACTACGTCGACTTTGATCTTCCATTCAAACGGAAGTATGTAGGCACGTTCGGGATTTAACCCCGCGCGGCAAGTCGAAATCACTTAAACATTTCATTGGTCCAATTACATCATTTACCCTGCAAAGCATTCATTCATCGGTTAGTTCATCAGCATGACATAGTCTCGGGATCCACCTCGGGTTCGAAGATGGTGCCTTAAACATTAGGATAATTAATCTAGTAATTAGGTTAATTAAAATTGGAGTCAACTTAGGGTTTTTTCCTAGTTTACCCTAAAATAATTAAACAAGATGGCGACTCACACATTCACGTGCATTTCTGCCCTTAGTCATATGCATTATATGCCTATTTTCGGGGGAGGGGTTCACAGTAAAGGAGTAGTAATTTAACAATATAATACAATAATTGATTCTTGGAATAAATAAATAAATAATAAAATAGAGAACTTTATTTGTTATATATCAAGTTCAAGCATTAATCTAAATCAACCTGATATCTTAATTATTAATTATGACTAGCCTAGATTTTATCGAAATTCTAGCAGAACCTCCTCTAAAATTTGACTAAACCACAATTGAACAATATAATATCAAAGCCCATCCATCAGGCAATTCACATCAACTCATCCCGTCCGCCATAACCTTATTTATCAATCATTCAATTACTCAATTCACTCAGCCCATTCATCGAGCAGTCAATTCAACCAACTCGTTCGCTTTAGGCTACATCGTCATCCATCACACACACACACATATGAACTTAATAACTCCTAACCAACTAATTAATAAGTCATATTAGCCTTCGAGCATATTTCAATGATATTAATAAGTGTTTTATATCTGATTCCCAAATAACTATACATTTATAATAAAATTTGATTCGCCAAGTTAAATACAGGTACTCTCATTGATAGTTTCTATATTATACTTACTTGTCTAAGTCTTAGATTTTAATTTTCCCCCAACAATATTTTAATAAAATTCTTAGGTTAACCAACATAAACATTAGCTAAGAATTCTCATTTCAATATCAAATCTTCTAATAATAACTAATATTCATGAAATATAATTAGCAATATTCAAAATAACTTACTAATATTCATGAAATATAATTAGCAATATTCAAAATAAATTGCTTCTTACAATACGCCCCAAACTAATTCCTAGCAAGAATTATATCTAACTAATTATTTGTTAGAATTTAATTTATTCAACTATAAATTTTAAATTTGGAATTTATACTGAAAATGGGAGAATAGGTCTTAGGGCGTACCGCTTGAGAATCAGACTACAATTCCACGATCTGCGGGAAGAAGAGATCATTCTGCGTCTTGAAGCTTCGCCGAAGCCTCATCGGACCGCCGCCGCCGCCGCCGCCATGCACGGTGACCGGAAAATCATGCCTCTACTGGATTTGAGCGGCGCTTATACCCCCGGACTTGAAAATTCACCAGGAATTCGAATCCATGCTTCGTTTGTGCATTTGGTGAGCCGATTGGTTGGAATCAAGCTCGACAGCCACTCCACCACCGCCTTCAATGGCACTTCCACCATACGGGCTTCATCTTCAAAGTTAATAGAGGGGAAACATTTCGGAGGTGACTAGGAGTCAATTGGGACCCTTCCCAGCGTTTGAGATCAACGAAACAGCTAGATTTTGCCGGAAAATCGAAGGAGAGGGTGCTGTCGACGGAAGCTGTACCAATTCACGCCGATCGAAGCTCATTCTGCGTGCCAAGCGATCGACAGAGGGACTACCAGCTCTAGGAGGGTCGACCGACAGCTTGCTCTCGTCAGACGGTGGCCGGAAACACAGTGCAACGAGGGAGGGGGGTGTTGTGCGACGCAGGAGAGGAATGAGAGAGAGGATAGAAAAATGGGGCCAATGCTAATTTGGCAATATTCTAGGGGCTTCTAGATCATTCCGGTTTGATTCGAACTAGTTTGGTCTAAATCATCGATTCGACTCATTTTTTATTTGGTTTTCGAGTTCTTCCTTTGGTTTTCAGAAATTTTAAACCGATTTACGGTTTTGGTTTAACAATGATTAAATATTTGCCGTATATTCTCATTTTATTCTTACTGGTCGATTTATTTACTTGATTTAATCAAATTTTATACCTTTCTTCAATTTATTCACCAATAGTTGCATTATAATAATATTAGAGTTTAAGATCATCAAGTCAAGCAGTAAATATAATTTTTATGGTTATTTTGAATGATTCAATATTAATTTTTAAGAAGTTTAGATTATTTCTATCTAGAAGTTCCAATATTATGTTTTGGGCTTGAGCCCAACCCCGTAAACTTGGGTTCGGATCGAAATTATATGGTATTTGCACCGCATACAGTCAAAATTTTTGATTTTTTATTTAATAAAAATTCAAAAGTTTTGAAAATAAAATTACGGAATGTTTCAATCTCCCCCCTTATAAACATTCGTCCTCGAATTTTAGAAATGAGCAAGAAATAGGGATACGACTAGCAAGAAAGCATATAAAGATATTTAGTAGATAGATCATCATTTTATTGACATCAAAAAATAAATGAATGAGATGTTTCATGATAACTCAAACCCCTTAAACTAGTAAACAAGGTTCCATCACACTCAAAATGTATTCGTTCAACCATCTATTACATCTATTGTCACTTGATTAAAACTCACAGGAAACTTAAGTCTATTACCATAACCTCCAATTCTATCATCAGTCAGCTACTGAAATCTTTAGAAAATTTTTCTTTGGTAAAATTCCAGAATAAAATTAGGTTTAGCAGTAAAATACATAATGTATGTATATTTTTATAAATTTAACAAAAACACGTATTTTATAAAAGCAAAATACATATTTATAAAGATTAATCATGTAGTTTGCAAAAAAAAGTAAAAACGATTGTTTTGAAAATAAAATTACGGGTTGTTTCATAAATGTAGAATAAAAAAAATATATTTATTTAAGATAATAATTAAACTTAACAAATTTATGTGAGTGAGTAAATTTGGATTAAGTTAACCCAAAGTTAGAAGTAGGTTTCATACTAATGTATATTTTTTTAATTACAATTTAGGTGTTATTGCAATATAGGATCAAACTCCAAAATAAAGTTGACATAAAGGTTAAAATAGAGTAAAATTATAATACAGTACAAAGTTCAAGGTGAAACGTTCATTAAGCTAAACAAAGGGACCAAAGTACGAATGGAAATTATAAGGAAATGACTAAAGTGCTAATAACAATCATAATTTAGGGACTTTATTGTTAGTTTGTTTATAATATAAGGACTAATTTCTTAGTCAATTGCCAGTTAAAAGAGGTTATTTAAGACGAAAATATCAATGTCTTAACGGAATCATAAGTTAGGGACGTGATAATTAATTTTTGAAAAATAAAAATTTTCATGTGTTAATTTGATTATAGGATAAAACGACAGTAAAAAATTTAAAATTTCCTTATTAATAAAAGATCTTTTTTTTTTTTCGTTACTAGATTTGAAATACTTAAATGTTAACCATTAGATTGAAAATTTACTAAATAACTTGTTACTTATAAAGTAGGTTACAAATAAGCTACTTAATGTAATTCTTTTAATTTTAATATAAAATACTCTTTCCAACATAATTATAAAAAATAAAAATAAATAATTATGTAACATTAAATTTATTGACCCAAAATAAATTGTTTACAATCTTAATAAATAATAATTTATTTTATTATTATATATTATTTAGTCAAATGAAAGTATACTATACACACACGACATTTTATTTTCTTTCTATGCATTTTCTTTTCAAATTAAGAAAGTCAAATTACATAACTCGAATGTTGATTTAAATTTTTTCTTCAATTTTATCTAATAATAAACTAATTTTTCTTAATGTATATAATCAAACTTTATGTCATATATTTTAATATGCCTGTTACATCTATTTGATTTAAAAATATATTTTAGTTAATCAAGAAAAAAAAATGTCATTACTATAAGAAATTTATAAGGATCTAATTTTTTTTTTGCTAAATTTATTTTTAAAATGATTGCGGTCAAAATTTTATATATTATATATATTATTGTTTTTTTACTTAAATCTTTATTGAATTTACAACCTTTAACGGTAAAATAAAGGAATATAATTTATTAGTTTGAGTTTGTAGTTTAATTAGATTTAGTTTTTTTATTCTAAATTCATCTATATTTTTTTTTTAAAAAAATCCGTATTATATATTTATCCATAAAAATATTCATTTGGATTTTATTTAATTTAAAATGTTTAATTACGCAAGTTTATAGATTTTAAACTTAACTTAAAACCTTATTCTTATGGTAAATTCTTTTTATAATTTTCATAAATAAAATATTATAATTTAAGCATTTATTGATTGAGAATTTAAATTATATAAGAATTCTATACACTATCATAAACTTTAATTTATGTAAGGGAAAACTATATTTTGTAGTTAATATATCTTTACAAATTTAAAAAAGAAAAAATAAGACAAAACCAAACAAAGTCATCGTGACCTATTATAGAATGTGTGTGTAACACATATCATAAAAATAGACTTTTATCAATAGAGAATTCTTTGATTTTCACCATAATAAAAAACCAATTTATTTATTTTCCTAATAAGATACTACTACATACATATATTGGATATATAATAGTTTTTTCTCAAGCTGAATTGCACGATCCTTTAAACTCCTTATACATATAATCGTAATTTAATTGTTTTTATATATACAATTTCCATTAATTTTTGTTTATGATTTGCGAAAATAGTATTAGTTTCCTTAACCAAATAATAGTATTTTTATCATAATAAAATATTAAAAAAATCTTTAATAAAAATATCAGTCCTTAAGATTTTCTAATTGGATAGGTAAATTATAGATAATACTTATCATTATTTTTTAATTTTAATATTAGAATTTTCTTTAAAAAAATGGAAAAAATTTCTTTTATTAACTGTCTGATAATTCAGACACAATTACATTATTAATTAAATATGGAGAATAATTTCACACTTTACAACCAACTTTAAAACCAACATGAAAACAGGCTACTCACCATAGCATAAGTGGCTCTATTAACTTGCCTTTCAACCCAAGTAAATGGATTTACATTTGCGTCAATTAATAAATCAAATTCATATTCATCTATAAAGTTAGATAAAATTTTATGTGATTCTATAAACAAAATAGAAATTTCATCATTGCTATATCGTCGATCCATATAATTGAATGAAGAATGATCCAATAAGAAGCATAAAAAATAGTAGATCGTAAAGCTTTTTAGTGTCTGTTTCAACCCAAATTGGATCAGCTGCTAGCTTTTCAACCATGATAAAACTCCCTAACCCTAATCAGCTCCATAATCCTTGGAGACCAGAGACAGAAAACCATGACAAAGACTAGAAATGCCCACAACAAACTGATCTCTGCTATATCTTATTAGAACTCCAAATCCCATTCACGAACTTAATATTGCACTTGAGCATGCTAACGCCAAGTGGTATCCAAAAATTTTTGTTAATCGCAACAACGCTCCTTCCAAGTTGAACAAAGCACTTGCATCATTTTCTAATCCAAATAAAAATCACGAGTTTTATTGACAATAACTAAAAGAATATAATTATCTTTCCATAAGAACTCAATGTGCCGGTATAATAAAAACCACAGCAAAACACAAATCTCAACTGCTTTATCCTCTTCAATGGCAGACAAAAAACAATTTAAATCAAGGAGCAAAATCATCATAAGAAAAAAGATGTAAGTAGGTAAGCAACATAAATATAAATAATTATCAGCTCTAGAACAAAGCACAAGAGAATGGAAAGTGGATTCACCAGATCGGATGCCTTATATATTGCCACTCCTCTTTGGTTAAGTCATTGCCCAGATGGAAGAATATATCTAGAAACTTTCTAAATAAAATAATAGACTTTACGAGAACTGATAGTTTCCAAAGCTTCTTCTAAAAAAAAAAAACAATCACCAATTATGTAATGCTATAAAAAAGCGTGAACATCAATATGATAACCTGGCCCAACCTCATATGCTCCTTTTTTGGTTGGATCAAAGTTTGAGAGAGTTGAAGATCAAGAATTGATTCTCCATCAATTCCATTTGCAAGCATTGTAAATAAATCAAAAGAGAAGTTAATTTTATGACAATGGGTATTTGATCTAGTGTTGAGGTGTGAAAGAAACACTTTCTTTTAAGAATTAATTCCCCCACCGTAAATGTTGCAAGGTTATGCCAATATTCCTTTAGGATACAACTTTGAAAACCGTAGACAACAATATCTCTGATATTTTTCTAAGAACTTCTAAACAAGAAAATAAGAGAAAAATATATAAAAAACGTTAATTAGAAGGGAACATTTTTATAGATGACAAACAACCATTTTCACATAGACAAAAACTGTAATTTAAAGTTGTTTTTTAAAAAATCCAAAACTACATTTATATAATAATAAAAAATAATAAAATAAAACCTGCCATTGAAAGCTAACGTCCAAGTGCTATCTTTTGACATTTAATATTATTTTATGAAATTTTAGATTCCCTCCAATTCAACTTGTTTTTGAACTACAATATCCCATACTATAAACATAATTTAACTTTAGTACTTTTTCAATGTGGGATAGCTTTTTTTTTTCTTCACATATAACCATATTAAACAAGCTATTGCAACAATACCCCATTTAGCTTGTTTAATTAGGTTTATTTATATTTCCATGCATATAAAAGGTATCTTTCGACTTAAAGCTTTTATTAGTATAAGTACTTCAAAATTCTAAAAAATTAACAAATAGCTTATAGCTTAAACCTAGATTTGTTATTCTATAATTAGAAATACTATATACATGCAAATTTTTTCTTAACTAGAAATTTACTAATTATAATAGCACACATGAAACACCCTAGATGCTTGAAAGTATCATACCCCAAATGTTATGTAAATTAAGTAAATAATTTACTTATTATCCCCATATGACGAACACTCTCCTTCTCCTTTTTCTTTCTATCATCCTCATATTTGCTAAAGTTTATTCACAAAAAAACATCAAGTGTCTATAAGATTATCAAAAGAAAAGTTAAGTTAACAAGAAACAAGAGAAGAGAAAACAAAAGAAATTAAAAGAAAGGTATGGAATTCAAAATCTGCCTTTGATTGTTATATTTTCCTAAGCTTAAATCTTTAATTTGATGAATAAAAAGTTGGAATATCTTTTAAACATGTTAATTAATCATTTAGGATGCTAGAAATTAGTTTGGATTGAAAGGAATTGAACATGGAAGAGCTCGAAATCTTAATTCTCAAAACTGTCTCAATGAAGTTGCTTAAATTCAGCTACTGTGTTATATCTATACTATATAAAAAGGTGGAAATGAGGAAGGGGGTAATGAGATTTTCGATAATGCCCTTAATAAAATTTAAATTATTCTAAAATAATCTTATTGATGATAATTAAATTTTGTTTTAAATATTATGCTTAATTGCTAATAAGAATATACATGAAAATTAAAAATTGTTTTATTTATTATATATGTTTTAATTTTATTCAATTTAGGATTTAAATTAAATGTTAGAGCTAAATACATATTACCAATATTCTGAGAACAAACCGGTCATTAGACCGGTGGAAAAAGGGGTTCATTGAATCGGAGGGTTCGACCGGAGTCAATATGGTTTAACCGATTTTATATATAATATTTTGAATATATATTTTTAAACACAATTGAAATAAAAGTTATATAACTACTAAATAAATTTTATAAAAATGAATAAAAAATGATTAAATTTAACATTGAACAAAACAAATGAATTAATTATAAAAAAAATTGACAACCCTTGCAAGTTTAAGTTATATATATATATATATATATATATATATATAAAATGAGATTTTAAAATTTTTATTTATCTAATAAAAATAATAAATTACAGAGTTTGAAAAAAAAAAACAATGACATTGTACATTTAAATTTTTGAATATAAATATAACTTTTATATTTTAACAAGGATAATAGTAGTAATTTAATGTGTTGCAAGGACGAATTTGTATATTGTCTGTAAATTTATTGTTGAACTAACAACTTTTTTGCCTTGAAAAAGAGAAAAGGAAAGAGTTATATATATTATTAACAATAGTACATTTTGCAGCCATTTTATGATATAAATGGATATTATATAATTTCATTTATTTAGCACCTCGTGATACTAAACTCTTAGATTTGAAATGAAGAAGTGTCTTTAAACCTCCCTTATCTCTCCATCTTTCTTTATTATGGCCAACTAGTTCACCTTCAACCTTCTTTCTTTCATTTCATTTTCAGCTAAAAAGTTAGAAAACTCTTTACCTCTTCAACTCTTTCATGGTGTTGAAATTCACACCCGCCTTAAACCTTTTGAAGTCCATCTTACAAGCATTTTCAGAATCTCTTAAAAAATATGATCAGAGCTTTCGATCTACGTCTGTTTTTGCCGATTAAGGAAGCCTTTGTTGTTATTATCTAAAACTCCTTATATTTTCTTTTTCTTGAATTGAATTGTAATAAATTATTGGTCCAGTTCAGCGTTTTTTGCCGGTTCTCACCGATTTTTTAACCTCTCGAATTCATTATCTAACCTGGACTGAACCATACTCCGTTTCTCAATTAAACTGGTCAATCCGATCGGTCCAGTCTGATTTTCATAACCATGCGAATTACATACTTTATGTATTTATTATATACATTGTTTTCCTCTCTTTAACTTAATAGATAATAAACTAAATTTATAATCTATAATCTACATACATGTGAGAATAAAGGAGGGAATCATGAGATTTTCTAAAGTAGCCTTAGTTTAATTTGGAATTCTTAATATATCATTTTAATTATTTTTTATGCATTTTAACCGAAGAAAATAAGTCTATTTATCCTTTTGAAAATCCTTTTTATTTTTATTTTAATGTGTTTTATTCGGAAAAAATAGATTCCATTTATACTTTTGAATATCCTTTTAGATAGATTTTTTATGCATTTTAATTGAAGAAAATAAGTCTATTTATCCTTTTGAAGATCATTTTTAATTCTATTCTTAATGCCTTTTAATTGAAAAAAATAGATTCGATTTATACTTGATAATATACAATTATAAAACATATATAAAAGTAATTTATTAATAAATTAATAAAACACTAGGCTCCTAAACAGACTCCAATTGATAAGACACGTAGAATTCCTATAGTCCTTATCCCACCATAATTTTCCTTACTCCAATATAAATATCAAAAATTCACCCAAAGCTTGGGTTAATTCTACAATTTCTTACTCCTCAATTTCTAAGAATCTAATAATTGGTGCAGTGAGTGTGGAGCACACCTTCAATCCCTAAAAACCTCAGCCTTTTCCTCTCGAATATCATGGCTAACGATTATGTCGAACATCTCAAGATGGAAGTCCAAGGTAACTGCCATGACGAAGCAAATGGACAACCTATGCTAGTTCCTCCATTGACTACCAACCTC
This sequence comes from Jatropha curcas, assembly GCF_041381405.1. Lineage (NCBI taxonomy): Eukaryota > Viridiplantae > Streptophyta > Magnoliopsida > Malpighiales > Euphorbiaceae > Jatropha > Jatropha curcas. Next base: position 21,685,850 of record NC_143158.1, on the reverse strand, counting down.
AGGTAGCGGTTGCTCTGGCCCAAGCTTATTCACAATTCATCACCATGTTAAAGTGCCCATTAGAGACCCCTCACCCAAACGGCTAGTTGACACCCCAAGATGGACCAACAAACCATCGCCCCCGAGAGCACAGTGCACCTCTGCCGTCTCCCAGGACACCCAGCCTTGAAGTGTGTGTTTTTTGGTTACTCTACTACTCAAAAAGGATATAAGTGTTATTATCCTCATTCTCGGAAATAGTTTGTTAGTATGGATATTACCTTTCGGGAATTTGTGTCTTATTTTCCTTCCCAGTCACCTCTTCAGAGGGAGAATAAGATGAAAGAGGTGATGGCTGACATTCCTTTCTAGGGGGAGATTCTTGTAGACATTGATAATAAGAGAGAACAACCACCCAAACCTCTAGAAAGATTGGATAGACCTGATTTGAAAACCTACACACCGCGGACTAATACAGATACAACCATGGAGCATGAGATCTCTGATCAACCGTCCTCTCCAATTTTAGGCCCTGAAAATACAGAAGAACAAGAACCTGGTGAGTCTTCTTTAATCCTTGTTGATTCTGGTCCTAATCTTGATTCTAGCCCTTCTCCCATTTTATCTCCTATAATGCTTTGTCCCCTTCCTATAGAGCCTTTGTTTTGTTTGTTTCTTCGGTTTATATACTGCAGGAGTGGCAAGAGGCATTACAGGACTCAAAATGGAAGGCTACAATAGTTGAGGAGATGAGAGTTTTGGCAAAAAATGAGACATGGTATCTTGTAATTCCTCCACCAGGAAAGAAACTAGTTGGATATAAATGGGTGTTTATAGTTAAACATAGGGCAGATGGTTTAATTGAGACGTACAAGGCTAGATTGGTAGCCAGAGGGTTCAATCAGACCTATGGAGTTGATTACTAGAAAACATTTGCCCCTATAGCTAAGATGAACACAATCAGAATTTCGTTGTCTTGTGCAGCCAATCTTGACTAGGAGTTACATCAATTTGATGTTAAAAACGCTTTTCTACGTGATGACTTGAAAGAAGAGGTATATATGGAGATTTCTCCTGGATTTGATGATGATAAGCTAGAGGAAAAGTTTGCAAGCTGAAGAAGTCATTATATGGGCTGAAGCAATCACTAAGAGCATGGTTTGAAAGGTTTAGTAAAGATATGCTTTCTTTCGGGTAAATTCAAAGCGATGTTGATCATACTTTGTTCATTAAACATCATGAAGGTAAAATCACATTGCTTATTATTTATGTAGGTGATATAGTGATGACTAGAAATAATGAAGAAGAAATGACCCACTTGAAAAGCTTGTTAGCTAGGGATTTTGAGATTAAGGATTTGGGAAATTTTAGATATTTCCTTGGGATAGGAGTTGCTAGATCAGAAAAAGGGATTTTTTATTTCTCAACGAAAGAACATTCTTAATCTCTTTAAAGAAATTGGCATGTTGGGATGTAAACCTACAGACTCACCTATTGAAGTCAAATTATAATCATCAAGCTGAAGTAGGAAGTCCGGTTGATGTTGGCAGGTATCAGAGATTGGTTGGGAGGTTGATTTATCTTGCCCATACCAGACTAGATATTGCCTATGTTGTAAGTTTAGTGAGTCAGTACATGCATGATCCTCGGGAGTCTCACTTAGAAGCTGTGCATCAGATTCTAAGATATTTAAATCAGCTCCAGGTAGAGGACTTTTGTTTTCTAAACATGGCCATTTGACAATAACAGGCTATACAAATGCAGATTGGGCTGGTTCCTTTGATGACAGGAGATCAACCTTAGCTTATTGTGTTTTTATTGGAGGAAACCTTGTCACATGGAGAAGCAAGAAGCAGGCTGTTGTTGCAAAGTCCAGTGCAGAAGCTGAATATAGAGCTATGGCACAGGGAATCTGTGAACTCCTATGGTTGCGTAGATTAATGGAAGAATTAAAGTTGGTTGAAACAACAAATATATCCTTATCTTGTGACAGTAAAGCAGCCATCGGTATTATAAATAATCCAGTTCAGCATGATAGAACTAAGCACATAGAGATTGACCGTCACTTTATAAAAGAAAAGATAGTTGAAGGTTTTATAAATGTCTCCTATATAGCTTCAAAAGAGCAACTAGCTTATGTTTTCACCAAGGGTTTTAATAGCAAGTTATTTCATCCTTTAGTTTGCAAGTTGGGCATGTGTAATATCTATGCACCAACTTGAGGGGGAGTGTTGAAGTCTTTGTAAATATTGTCTTTCCTAGTTTAGGTTTATTCCTAATTAGAGTAAATATTGTCTTTCCCAGTTTAGATTTATTCATATTTAGATTACTTGCTATACTGGAACAATCTTTGTATTTATGTATAGTAGAGTAGAGATTGGATAATTACAACACAACATAGAGAAATAAAACTCTCTCTTTTCAAAACTACACTTATAACTAACTAGTTCTATCAACGATAAAGTTAACCTGATTACTTATAATCATTTTGCTGAAAATTCGACAGCATTTTCCCTAAAATTGGACAAAACATTTGTTTCAAAATTTCTGCATCTCAATATCAACATGCACATCAACAATCAACTCAGCCCATCCCTTGGGCAAAAAAACAAATCTCCACAAAGTCCCTTCCTCCAACATTAATTCATAAATCAATCTCACCTTTATCATTCACAAATTAGAATCACAATAATATAATTCTAACTATAATTTGTATTAATCAATCAATTTCCTTACTCATTCACTATATAAACTCTATCAACAATATATCACAATATATAAACATATATGCTAATTTTTACTTATAAATGGTACAACAATTACTTAGTTTAAAAATTAGTTAATTAAAAATTAGTTAATGTTCATATATTTATTTGTTCTTAACTCCATATAATTTCATTTTATCTAATTAATTCAAATTATTTCATTTAGCTAATACCAATTTAATATGCCATTATACTTATTCAACTTCTATCCAAACTTTCGGCTAGAAGATTGAACATCTTAAATTTATTTACAATTGGCTTACATCTTAAAATCAGGTTGCATAATCGGAATCAGCACAAAGAGGAGAAGATTCTTTCTCTGAAGCCTTGCCAGAGCATCACTGGCCGGTCACCGAATCGCTGCTGCCGACCACTGTGCGCGATGGTAAAAAATTCTACTACATCTAGAAATTGCAAACCATATATCGATTTATTCGTTATGATGAAAGGATCACTAATATTTGGTCAATTCAACATGGGTGTGAACCATTTGGCTGGAAATCGGCCGAAAAGGTTTTGGCTGTCATTATTGGGTCCTCCGATTCTAGCCATAAAAATCAGCAAGAAAGCCATCAAAAGAAATAGGATGAGGAGGGGAGTCTTTTGGTACTAACCTTGGGCCTTGGACTTGCTGAAAACAATGTATATTGCCGGAAAACAGAATGCAATGGTGCCGCAATCTTTTGACCTATATATTTTGCAAACGAAGCTCAAACAACGCAAACCGAAGGTCGAATCTCAGTCCTTGCGATATGTATAATTTTAGAGTCCTCATTTGCCAGATTCCATGGAGTTCCGCCTAAAAAATGAAATGGAATGGTGATGGAGACTTGTCGGCTTCGAGTAGAAGGAAGAAGGAGATTTTCCTCATTTTCTCTCTCCTAATTTGCCTTTATACTCTGGTTCGGTTCAATTTTGATTTGGTCCGATTCGATCGAAATTCCACTTGGCTTTTAAATGATTTAACCCGATTTTCTTATGGTTGAACCTTATTCAATTATTCCCTAACCAATGAATTTAAAATATTAACGAAAATTATCTCATTAGCCATAATTTAGATTATTTGGCAATTTGATTTAATTTTAACTTAAAGGGTTTTGAAAATAATATATTAAGTCATTTCAGTTGTCTCATAATCTACTAAATTCATTGCAACATTGGAGAGCACGTGTCACCCTCCTTATTAATTAGTATCACAAAATAAACTTTATTTGTTTCTATTTTATATTTTGTTTTTTGCCTTTGATTGAAGAAGGATGTATAAATTTATGACTTTTTTGGTGGGTTTGTCATGTACGTCGGTTGGAGAGCTTTATTTCGAATTGAAGTCATCCTATTACATATTCACGAAGTATAGTTAAAATTAAATAACAATTCTTATATTATAATAATTATTAAAATTTTAGTTAATTAATATTTCAAATGATATCTAAATATATTTGTATGCATGCATTTTAATTGTTTAATTGACTAATTTGTTATATGTATCAAGTTTGTTCATTTATATTATCAGCTTAATAATAATGTTGTTTACTTATTTATAACTAAAATGTACATTTAACTAAGAATATTGTATGCGTAAAATTTATTCTTGAAAATTGTGAAAATAAAAAAAATAAAAAAATATAAATTTTATTTATAGTAAACTAATGAATACAACATCTACGTGGAATCTCCTATTACAATAAAGATTATCCTCTGATTCTTCTCTTTATTTTCGCAAATACAATTCAAGGGTCGAAATGACTTGATCTTGAATATGATTCAACAGGCGAAAAAACTTAATGTTGAATTGATGTAGAATGACTTTGAGCACAATTCAAATGTCAATGAGACTTGATCTTGAATTAAAACTGAAAGAATTTTGTTTCTTTGGACTTGGAAGAGATTTTTTATAGTCTTGCGTTCGACAAAACTTTGAAACTTCTTTTCTGTCTTTTTCTCTATATATCTGTGTATCTCGTATGTGAAGAAAGACATCATATTTATAGAGATTTGAGGGAGTACTTTTGCAAAGTATGTAATTTGATTGGTCCACTTGACAATCTCTTATTTGTTGTTGCAGTGTCACTTATCTAATGTAGACGCCTAACTTATTCGCCAAGATTTAATTTAATTGATCCACTTGGCTAATTTTTATTGGACCTTTACTATATTATTTATCTATGCAGTGCATAATATTTATCCAATAATTTTATTTTAATAACCATTTAAATATTTTGATTGGTTATTAAAATAAATTATTTAATTTAACTAATAAATAATTTAATTGGCTAATTAAATAATTATATTAATTAATTAAATTAACTTAATAAAATTTTGGTGTTTACAGATGCCCCTCGAGACTTGTTCATGCACTTGTTTTAAACAGGTTTCGAAAATTTGAAGAAGACGATTTTTTTTTTTCAATTAACTCATGCCCTTTTTTATGCATGTATTTCATTTTTGTTTGCATGGTCCAATTTAATGAGCCAAAATTTTTTTTAACTTGAATTTTCAAATTAAAAATTTTAGGAACTCCAATTTAATAGGCTAATTAATTTTTTTTAGCCCAAATGGTGAAACTCTAATAATTTTTTATAATTAGAATTTCTAATTTTTTTTATTTCTTGTTCTTTCCTTGAAAATTTTGGAGTTGAGAATTTAAATTTTTATTGAATTCGGGGTTAAAGAATTAATCCTTATCGAATTTGGAGTTTAAAAGTTTAAAACCTTATCGAATTCGTTGACAAATCTTCCATAAAAAAAAGCCTTCGTCTCAAACTTTCTTTTTCTTTATATATATATATATATATATATATATATATATATATATCAAATTGAAGCAAACGGTTAAGCTCCTATCCCGTCACAGTGTCCAGGTACGTCTCTTTTGTCTTAGCAATAAAAATTAACCTAGCAGTATCTGTTCCATGAAAAGAATAACTGACGATTTTATTTTATTGGCTCATGACTGTATTAGCATACAGTATCTTGTCCAAGAATAGCAGTATCTTGTCACATTCTCTTCATTCTAAATTCCATTACTGTATTAGCATACACATATATATGCCAAATTAATGCTATATAAAACATTAGCATATGAATACATCATGGCCCACATCAATACTTTGCTTTAATTACCAATTCCCAATCTGAGATCTCGTTCTCGTTCTTTGTTTTTTTTTTTTTTCCCTTTAAATCAATATCAATGACAAGTGGCTTATGATTGCCATGATTAAATCTCAACTTTGAAGATTATATATTCATGTGCGCTGATGCTTGCATGCTTCAACATATATGATTAATAATCCAACACTTTAGCCCCAATGTTATTAAACTCGGTCGGGACATTGACCTGGCCAAAAGAGTAGGTGGATGGTTAATATATATATATATATATTTTGAGTAATTGTTCAATTATTGCATTGCTTTTTTTTCTAATGAAAATAATTAATTATGATTCATGGTTTGTGATTAATTGAATTTTAATTGTTTTAACGGAGGTTATGTTCTACTTTGATAAAATACTTAATTAGCAAGTTAAATTTATTTCATGATACACATGGTAACTTAATTAATATCATTCTCTAATCATTGGAGTAGTATATTAAAAAAAATACAAGACCATAAAAGACTAAGAAATTAGAAGATATAAACACTCTAACAAGCTTTCATACTCAAAAGTAACCTAAAAGAAGATATAAGGCCCCACCATTATAATAAAGAAGACAAAAAGAAGAAAGTGCATTTAGACTCTTACGTGTAGAGAAAATTAGAGATTTGTTTGCTTGATATTTGAATGACCTGATTGACAGTCTTTGCGGCAAAATATAATATTACATGTAAAAAGTAGTGAAACGTCAGAACTTTCATCAAATAGCGTACTTTTACCCTAAAATTAAAATCGGACTGGGTTTTATGGGTCTCTATGGGTTGAATGGTTCTCCAGGTTTAACCGCAGTTTAGCCGGTTGAACTCCGGTTTTATTGCTTAACTGATTCAAATGCAAAATCAGCTGGTTATGAGTCTGATTCACCAGTTTTCTAGGTCAACCCGCCAGGTCGAGCCGCGTTTAATAATAGTGCTTTAGCCTTTGCAATATTAACATGACGATAAGTCAATTCATGACCAATATTAGTTGTATAGTCAGGCCTCTTTTTCATTTTTTTTTCAACTCTTATGAAATTGATGAGGATGCTCTTCAATTTCAAAGTTTTGTCTTTAAGCAATTTGATTGGACTATATTGGAGCCAAAACACCTGGAATGATCTTGATTCAAATCCTAGGATGATCTTCACCTTTCAAAGATCTGCCGACATATATATTAGAGCCAAAACACCAAGCAAAGTAGACCCACCTCACCTTATGGATTGGACTATCGAACGTACTTGTGAATTTCAACTTTCACATGAAGTAGTTAAGCGCGCCCAATGCCGTTTGTTACATTCTTCACTTCACTCGCTTCGAACTCCATCAAATAATCTTGCCCTTTTGAGAAGTCACATCCACAACAATGAAGTTTCTTGGCATCCTTCTTTCAAATTTATTGGTGAATTTTTCTTTATCAAATGCTATTGGGAGTGGCTTGAAGTTGTGTTGGCAAGTAATAAGCAACCACTTTTGAAAGCCAAGGTGTATCATGCTTTTTTCACATCACTCCTCACCTACGATCTCTTCCCCATCGTCATTCATCATTTCTGTGAACATTAGAGTGCTTCAACAAATACCCTTTTCCTCCCAACTGGGGAAGAGTGGATTTCTCTTTGGGATTTGAAGTTCCTAGGAGGACTTCCATTCAATAGCTCATTTCATGATGAGATGATCCCTTCAGCTGCAGATTTTACTGGAGTCGATGGAGGTGGAACTCCTTTCTTACCGCGAAATTGCAAATACTTATTTCATGTATACTACAAAAATGCCAAACGGGTTGAGAACAACTTTGAGTTGAATGTTCGAAACTTGGTGAACTTTTGGTTTTGCGGTCCTATTAGATATCTTGAGCCTCCTGAAAAAGACTACACTAAAAGAACTGCTACTTCCAAGAAGAATTTAAATCCTTCAAGTGTTATTAGTAACAAATTACTGCAGGATGCAACCTGGCAAAAGCCTTTTGAAATTCTAAACATAGAAGATGATCTACGAGAAGAAGTTTACTTGGTTGCTTTAATTTCTTGTTGGCTATGCATGTTTGTACTTCCACATGAACCAGTGAATCTCATTCGTCCATGCACCTTCAAAGCTGCAGGCATAAAGCGGAACACTTCATCAATTTTTGTTCAAGCTTCTCGCTCAATCTTGAATTTTTTTTTTTTTTGCATGACTGTACTTACTAAAATACCAAGCTGCCTATGTACTCGCTTTTGGAAGGATCAAGTCATAATGTAGTTCAGCTGCATGTTTTTGTTTTGTCTTTTTTTTATTAGCCATTCACAGTTTTAGTTCGTACGAGCCAAGAGCACTGTCAAGCTTCTTATTGGTAGAACTAGATCGCCTAATTGAAAAGACCGGATTTGCACCTTCTTGTTAAAAGATTTGCACATTCGAGCTTGATAACACTCCAAATGTTGCTGCGCTTCAAGTTGTTTTTCATCCAATGCTTTTAACTCTTGCAAGCGAAGCCAGCCAAGCATTATCTTCGTTTGAAAGACCTTCTTGGATGACAATTCTCAAGGATGGAATTTGTTGTTCGAGATAGAGAACAGCTTCTATACCATAAACAAGCAAATATGGAGTTGCTTAAGTTGATGTTCTATATGTAGTTAAGCCCATAAGGCTTTCCCTAGTCTTTCATGCCAATCCTTTTTTGATTGATTGACTATCTTCTTGAGAAGTTTGCCAAAAGTGTTATTGAACGCCTATGCAAGACCATTTGCTAGTGCATTGTACATTAACGAAATATATTGCTTAGATTTGAATTGCTCACATAACTTGTCCATTCTCCATGAATTATAACTTGTCCATTTGCTGGTGCATGATTAACCGAGGCACACTATAACAATAAATGATGTTTGTTCTAATAGAGCTCACCAAAGTCTGCTTTTTGATTTCTTTATATGAAGCGACTTCAACCCATTTTGAGAAGTAATCAATTGCAACAAGAATGTATAGGTGGCCACTTGAACTTTTTGGAAGTGATCCCACAACATCCAATCCCCAAGCTTCGAAAGGCCATGATTCTATTGTTGGGTGAAGTGGTTCAGGAGGTTGATGAATTAAGTTTGCATGTAATTGACACTCTTGACATCTTTTGGCATAATTCATGCAATCCATCACCATCGTAAGCTAATAGTACCCCATTTGAAAGTGCAACTTTGGCCCAGATTGATGTGCACCACAAACACCTGAATGTGCTTCTTCTAAAGCTTTGGTAGCTTCTTTCTCTCCAAGGCAGCGTAGAAAAACTCCATTGTAAGAGTGATGATAAAGCATGCCTTTGAAGCTTATGAAGCCAAAAGCTTGTCGTCTTATTTCAGCTTTCTTCTTTGGATCATCTAGCATTTTTCCATGCTATAGATAATTGGTAAGTGGTTTTTGCCAATCTTCTTTTTGAACTTCATAAACGGAGACAACATCCATCTCTTCGAGTTCAACATCCAACATTGGTGGTACTGCCCATCTCTTGCATACTAGCACTTTTGCTTCTACATCTAGCAATGCTAGAGTTGACGCTAAATTTGCTAAAGCATTAGCTTGGTGATTTTCCTTTCGTAGTACATGCTCGATGGAAGTACTATCAAACTGAGAGAGAAGCTTACAACATAATTGAAGGCAATAATTCTGGCTTTCTTACTACATAAAGGAAGAGTACTTGATTGATAACCAACTTCGAATCTCCAAATATCCTCAAGTTAGATATCTCCATGTCAATTGCCATTTCTAGGCCAAGTATCAAAGCTTGATATTCTACAATATTATTTGAGCACCTCTCGACTAAGTTGAACATCAAAGGTAAGATTTCCAATTATGGATTGATGAAGACAACTCTAGCTCCTACACCCATCTGACTTGATGCACCATCAAAGAACATTCTCCAAGATTGTGGAACTTCAACAAGGAAAACTTCTTCGTTTGGCAACTCTTCAAAGAACTTCCAATCATTAGGAATAAGATGGTTTGTAAGAAAATTAGCAAGGACTTGCCCTTTTGTTGCTCTTTCTAGGATGTATGTGATCTTAAACTATTGGAGTAATAGAGCCCACTTCGCTAGTCTTCTAGACAAGACTAGTTTGGCCATCAAATATTTGACGAGAACACGTGAAATCAACCGAATTGAATGAGCCTACAAGTAATGCCTCAGTTTTTTTATAGCAAACATTAGTGCTAAACACATCTTCTCAATCGGCGAATAGTTCAGCTCAACATCAGTTAGTGTTCTACTGAGATAATACAATGCATTCTCCTTTCCTTCATCATTTTCTTGTGCTAATAGTGCTCCCAGAGAGCATTTTTGAGTAGCAATATACAAGATGAGAGGACGTCCTTGTGTCGGCGCTCTAAGAACAGGTGATTCATCAAGTATGACTTAATGCTTTTAAAGCATTGCTACATGCTTCATCCTATTCAAAAGGGACACCCTTTTTCATGACTCGACTGAATGGCTGACATCGACCGACTAAATTTGAAATGAACCTTCAAATGTATGCCAATTTCGCTTGTAGGCTTTTGAGGTCATGAATGTTGCGAGGTTTCGACATTTTGAGGATTGCATCAATTTTTGGCTGATCAATCTCAATACCTCGGTGCCTCACAATGAATCCTAAAAATTTTCTTGACGAGACTCCAAATGCGCATTTTAGAGGATTCATCTTTAGTTGGAGTTTAGGTAAACATTGAAATACTTGTCGAAGATCATGGATGTGGTCAGTTGCTTTCTTTGACTTTATAACTAGATCGTCAACATAACATTCAACATTTTTATGGAGCATTTCATCAAAGATCTTTTGCATCACAAGTTGATAAGTAGCACCAGTGTTCTTCAATCCAAAAGGCACAATTGTGTAGCAATATATACCTTTCGATGTTCAAATTGTCATTTTGCATCCTTGGCAGCCATTGGGATTTGATTGTAGCCAGACAAGCCATCCATGAAGGAAAGCCATTCATAACCAGTTGTGCCGTCTACCATAATTTTAATGATGGGAAGAGGAAAGTCATAATTTGGACATGCATTGTTTAGATCTCAAAAATCTACACAAATTCTTAATTGTTCATTTTTATTTTTGACAAGAACAATGTTTAAGATCCAAGTAGGATACTTGACTTCCCTTATGAAACTGGCATCAATGAGTATATTGACTTCAGCTTCTATTGGTAGAATCAATTCTGGACGGAATCGCCTTTGAGCTTGTTTCACTAGCTTTACCCTAGGTTTGATTGCCAAGTTGTGGACTGCTACCTGAGGATCTAATCCCAACATCTCTTTATAGAACCATACAAAGGCATTTCGATACTCCCGAAGCAATTCAACATACTCCATTTCCTCCTTAGGCAAAAAATTTGCACTAAAGAAAATTGGGCGAGGCTCTTCCATTGTTCCGAAATTGACTTCTTTTAGCTCATCAACTATAGTTTTATTTCCCTCTTCCAAAGCAAAAGGAGCATCCTCAGCATTTTCCTCAACAAGATTTTGGTCTTGATCCTTGTCTTCAAAAGTAATATGGCCAAGCATCACTACATCAACTTTTTCTTCCTCAAGCTGATTGGAGACTTGGCCAGTTATAACCATAGTATTGGTTTTGGCTTCAATATAGATCTTGTAGTCACCACCCACTTAGTTTTTCTTTTCATCTGAGAGGGTATTTTGCTAGACAAGCCGTTGCAATCTATTGTAATAGTAGACTGCTTCTTTTTATTCTTCTTTCCTTTGCTTGGTTTTGAAATCCCAAGTCTTTAGTGGATGAAGGTTCTACTTTTCTTAGTATCTGCACTTTCTAGAGTTCTAATTCGATCAAAGACCGAAATACGATAATCGACTGAAAATAGAAGCTCTCAAAACTTCGCTTTTTGCCTCCTCTATTTCTGTAGCAGAAATATAATTAGAGGTTTCTTTTCTAATTTCCAAGTGTAAAGGAGCAGAAGCTTGATACCCTTGGCCAACTTTAGACTTTTGATCAGCAGTATTCTTCTCCTTCCATACTTTGCGAAACCTAGTTGATGATTGTTCACCGCCACCATTCTTGAAATCCGTTGTCAATTTGGCCACATCAGTAGAAACATACGCTTTAGCCAATAGTTTATAAGCATTAGGGTCAAATCCACTTGTTCTTTTGGCTAGCAATGCTCCAAGCTCAACTATTGGGCTCTTGGAAGGCCTTGTAATACCTTTCAATGGTGACATGAAACTGTAAGGAAAACAAAACTAGTGAATGGTAAAGTCAAATCGTTCAAGCCTTGTATGATATTTTCTTGATTTAAGGAAGAAGATTGATCATCTTTGCCTTTGGAGACATGTACAAATCGAAGCTTTATTTTTTTAACAACTGTTTGACTTGTCTTTGCTATAGCATCATGCTCCTTTCTTTTGCTGAGGAAGATTCCCACTTCTTCAATCTTCATTATAGAAGCCCTTACTTCAATATCCTTACGAGCTGGTTGAATTTCTTCAATCGAAAATTCTTCAAAGTAGAACTTTGCATCGACGAAATGTGATTCAGCTTCAGTGAATGGCTTCGAATCAACTATGACTGTTCATACTTTTTCATCTTTTCCATGAATCTAAGGACACCCTAACAATATGTTGTAAGATGTTCTTGCATCAATCACATGAAAAAGAACACTTGACTCCATCTTGTCAATAGGCAACTGAAGCTAAATTCAACCAACAACCCTTTACTCGTTCTAGTTGAAGCCATGTATCGTAAATCAATTTTGCTTCAGTTCATCCATTAGTGTGTTAAGTTCCTGGAAGGTCTTTGTGACGGCTGAACCTAGATCAAGCAAGATTCGATTTACCTTTCTTTTACAAATATAACCTGCAACAAACAAAGGACGATTATGAGGCTTATCACCAAGCACGTGATCTTCATCAGTAAAGGTGATATTTTCAATAGCTGTATAGTAGGCCCTTGCTTCTTGAGTATCCTCATTGTTATCTTGTTTTAGCTCTCCTTCAATATAATAACATGGAAAAGACAATTTAGCATCCATCAACTCCTTTGGCATCTATTCCGCTAAAGTAATTAGTTGCCTGGGCTTTTTTCTGTGTAATCTTCTACCCGTGGTTCGAAGATCTTTCTCGACTTTCGAGACTTTGGTTGAATTTTTGAGGAAGTTAGTTGTGTTGATTTGACAAACTTCTTAAACACCTTACCTCTCTTTGGAATTGCTTTGGATGGAAGTGGGTTCCTCCTTTTACTTCTTTTGCGAGTAACCAAAGTCCATCCTTCATCTTCAAACTGATTCTCAGTAGGCTCATTGCTCATAGCAGTGTTCCCATCTCCTTGTATCAAGCTGAACTCATTTGGCATAGAAGCTTATTTTGGAATAAACACCTCAATTTGAATCGGGTCTAAAGAGCCAAGCCTTATTGTTTCTTTTCTTGTGGAGATCGACGATTCATCAACCACTATAGTTGTCAAATTCGCAGTTGCTTCCTTCTCATCAAAAGTGATGCCACCATTCTTCTGTAACTCTATGATTTTGTCTTTTAAGACAAAGCATCTCCCAACTGGATGGCTAATTAGCCTATGATACTTACAGTAGTTTGGATCATCCACTCGATTTGCTTCCTCCAGGCATTTCATCTTTGGCAATTGGATGAGTTTAGCTTTAAGCAGTTCATCCAACACGCTTGAAATGTTAGAATCAGAAAAGGGTAGCTCTTTTCTTGCCTCTCCTTCAAAGTAGCCTTTTTCCTCTCTATTGGCTGACAAGGAGTGACCTTCACATGCTGCTTCTTCTAAGTCCTAGGTTGTAATTTGATTTACATTGTTGTTACAGCCATAGACTGCTTACTTTTTGACTTAATAGGTGTTTTAGTGAGTTTCCACACTTTCAACTTATCTTTCCCCTTTTTTGGTTCCTGAATTGGGATATTTTGATTCCCATGATAAAAAATACTGAGCTCCATGTCATGAGCCTGAGTAGCCAACTCTTCAAAAGTATGAGGCTTGATCCTTTGCAGGATGTAGCGGAAGCCCCAATGCATGCCCTTGATGCACATATCAATTTTTAAGCATTCTCCATCTTTCAATGTAGTTAATGCAGATTCCTTCTTCCATTGATGAGTAGCAGTGAGTTCAATCATACTAACTACACATTTGCTGTTATAGAAGCGATTGAGGAATTCCCACTCGAGTTGTTCCCAAATATCAATAGAACAAGGCTTGAGATTAGTATAAAAAACAAATGTGTTTCCTTTCAAGGACCGAACGAATTGTTTGACGAGAAGATCATTGTTCGTGCCAGCATTATTTCAAGTTTCCACAAAGTGGGCTACATGCTGTCTTAGATTTCTCTTTCCATCAAATTGTTGAAATTTGGGAGGTTGATAATTTGATGGCATCTTCATCATGTCGATCCTCAAGTATGAATTTCAGTAGGTGTAAGAAGGCTGCATTGTAGTTTCCAACTGATCTTTCAGAGCGTCTTTAATCAACTTCTTCAGTTGAATAGTTGAGATAGAGTCATCAGTAGTAAGTTTGACACCTTTTCTGGGGTCTCCTGTGACGAAATCTTTTTCAGTGGTGTAGACCCTTTTGATGCAGACTCATCCTTGTCAAACATTTGACTTTTCCCTATCATGCCTTCTAACCTGTTCATGAGATAGGCAATTTGGCTATCTTTCTCTTGAAGAGCATGATTGAGAGGTTCTAGCTGCAGCTTCAAAGCATCCAATTGTTCTTATCTTGATACAGTTCCAATCATCATAACAAACATGACATCAGAAGAGTTTGTTGAAACAGATGACCACTATTGGGAAGCGTTTTTCTCAGCAAGCTCCATAAGAATTGGCGAAGCAACAACAGCTTGTTGAGGCAAAGTGTAACGCCCCAAAAATTTTCGAATCTTAAATGGTATTATTTTATCGGGTCATGAATGGTGCTGCAGAGAGGGGGATAATATTTTATTTAGACCCGAGGAAGATATTGAGTATAATTAACTATGGATGGATAGTGATTTATCGGTCTATGAATAGTACCATCGGTCTGTGAATAGTAGTACCGGTCAAAAAATCAGTATTATTTTGGTTCGAAAAAATTACTGTCTATGTTTTATATTTTATTTAATATTTTTGGAGTATACATACATGATTTTTATGGGTAGAAGGTAAGTAATGAATATTTTTGGAGAATTTAGATAATTAGTGAATAGTGAATTATGGTGTTATATTAATTAAGGAAATTTGAGGAATTATTTTTATGGAGTCAATTTGAGAATTTTGTGGAGAAAAATAATATTTTGAAGGAATTTAATTGGATAATATTTTTAGCCATTAGATGAGATTACTATTGACTTAATCTTAGCTATCCATTGTGGGAAACGACTTAAATACCCTTTGATCACCTTATGAGGTCAACTCCAATAATTGAGCAACCACTTTTTTTTTTTCTTATTCTTCTTCTCTTCAACGTGAACTTCCTCTCCTCCTTCTCTTTGTTTTTCTCCACTTCCTACTTAGCTAAATCCACCAAATTTTTTCCATCCAACTTGATTTAAGAAATAAATTCTAGAGAATTAAGGTTGAAAAGTGGTTTTTGTTGAATTATTTCAAGAAATTTGGACATTCTCTACTTTAGCCAAAGGTTGGGGAAACCTTCTACTAAGGTGTAAGGCAAAGCTAAGGCTTAGGAAACTTTAATCCAAGCTTGTTTTTAAGGTTAGTGTTCATAAATACACTTACCTTACTTTAATTTTTGATTTTGTGCATATATGCTATCATGTGTATATTTTGGGATTTTGTATGAAATGATTGATTTGTTGAACTTTGGTTGCAATGACATGCTCTTGGGTGATGTTTGATGAGTATTTAGTATGTGGTAGAAATCTCTTGTAACACCCACCGCCCAGTCCCGAGAGACTCGACGGCGGATGCCACATTCGGTGCCGGAGACACCGTCTTAACCAAAATAATATCGACTTCCGGACTGGTGGTACTATTTACACACTGGTAAACTTACTCTTTCAGACACAGAAAAATGGGGCGTTACATCTCTACCTTATATCTTTGTCTTTCATGTGCTTTTTATGGTTAAAGTAAGCTGAATTTGGGAAAAATGTGTTTATTGGGTGAGATTAAGGACAATTTCTCGATCCTTTCTATTCTCCATTTATGTCTAATTCCTTCATGAAAGTTATAGGTCTACTTCTTAGCTTTCCAACCCATCCTCTTATGTCCAATTTGGATATATATATATAGCTCAACTTATGGCTGAAACACCCAAACTGACTCTGTTATGTCGAGCCACATGCATCTCTGAATTGAGTGCCCATTTTGACCACTATAATGGCAAGATTATGTTCTGATTTCTTCATGAAAGTTGTTGCCCTATATCTTAAGACTTCCCTGGTTTTGGATTGGTTTAATATGAGTGTTTGGATAAGTAGAAATTTAAGAAACATTGGACTTGGTTCTGCTGAATTGGGTCTGGACTATTGGTTTGTGTTCCTAGCTTTTGTTTACTATCTTACAGATTGATCTGGGCTGTATTTCCTTCATAACATTTGTAGAATTTTTTCTTAGCTTTCTAATGAATCTAATTTCATTCACTTTGGAGATCTATAACTCAATTTATGTCTTAAAAACCCAGCAAAGGTCAAGGTTATTTTAATGCTGAAAATTTCCTATGCCTTGAATCATAGGTTTATTTGGATAAATGTATGTATGAATCATGTGTGATGAGGTTCTCTTGATTATTTGTATATTTTAGGATTTATTTGATGAAAATAAGACATAAGTTTGAAAAGTGTTGTTATAGATATGTTTACATGGATACCTTGGTGCATAAGAGTGATGTTAGCATACTTGATTGAAGGAGGAAATTCCTCCCTTTAGTTTTCATTAAGAGGCTGAACCACCCTAAGGTGATAAGGCTTACTTAATTTCTTTTTATGATATGCTATATATATGACATAAGTATGATTATTTTGATAACTTTCATATGTTTAGAGTTTATAAAAAAAAGGGTACTTAAAGTGTATGTGCTTTGAATGTCGAATAAGGAAAGTATGATTTTATATGATAGGAAATGACTTAAGATAAATTTCATTATGACTTTAAGAAAGTTTTAAAAGAAAATGAATTTATGAGAAATTTCCTATATTAAGTAATTATGTTTACGTATGAAGTTTACTTGAGTTATTTAAGTTCTAAAGTAAGCTTACATTATGATTTCAAGAAGACTAAAGAATAAGACCGGTTTTATGAGAAGTGTTATCAATTAAGAATGAAAACAAGAATTTTGGGCTCTAATATACTTGGTGTGAATTTGATGCGTGATTTGATTTTATTATGTAAGATGAGCATGCTCAGCATTTGATGTCATTATGATAAGAAGCTATGATCATATGCTAGGCACGTGGGTGCCTTATGTTAGGGCGGACGCGCTCTATATGTTATGAATAAGATGGCGACCTAAGACCATTATGAAAAGGTTGGCGACCTAAGGCCATTATGAATAAATTCTGAAAACCTATCTGCTTCTCTTTCTCCTAAGTGTATGCGACCCCTTAGAAAATATTTGTAAGGTAATTAAATGAATGTGATCATATTCTTTTAGTAAACCTTACTTTGGAAATTTATGATTATGTTATCAAATGAATTTCAAAGCATGATATTTCGGTACATGGTTTTAAAATAAATAGTATGTGTATTGGTATAATAAATGTTCAAGTAATGAATTTATGATTTGAAAGAATTGAATTATTTATGTTATTAATTATAAGTTTATTTGATATCTCTATGTAAAGAACTAAAGTATTTATGGTGATTAAATGTTTATGTAAAGGATTTATGGTATAAGGAACTAAGTATTTATGTTGCTAAATATGAGTTTATTTGATATTTCTTTTGCTATAAATGTAAATATATGTTGAAATTTAATGACTCTATGATTGTAAATGATTCTATGAAATTTGTGTTTTAAGTAAGTTGCCATCGCAACTTTGGTAAGTATGTGAATTATGAGCACCACTGAGTTTTATACTCAGCGCGTTGATTTTATCACGCGCAGGTTAAAGACCGTGGTTGCTGCTTGAAGACTAGAAGAGCAACATCAGAGCAGAAGAGACTATTGTGGTAATAGTAAATTGAGATTTATGTAATTAAAAATTATGACATTTATAATTAATAGAGTTTCGGAGATTATGTTATTTGAATTATAACTTAAGCATGTAATTATCAATTATGTTGGTGTATATATATTTGAAGATAAGCATAAGATTTATTAAATGATTTAATATAGAATATTTTAAGATAGTTGGTATGATTAGTTTATTAAGACTTGATATATAAATAATGAATGCAATTAATTGATGACTATTAAATGCTATTGAGGATTTATATGGTTATGAAGATATAGAAGTGTTGTTGTGTTATGATGATTATTTGGAGATGTTGGGAGTTTGGAGTTTAATTGGGAGTGTTTTGTATTCACATGTTTGGCGAGCTCAGTTTTTAAAGAGAAATTCTTACAGTATTTCTGTAGAATTTTTCCCAATCTATATATCAAAAAAAAAAAAAAAAAAGAAACGAAATGAAATGATTATAAAAAAAAATTATTATTCGCTAAACTTGTGAATACTCAATTACTTCTAATTCATAATCTAATTTTATGATTTATATGTTAAGTTAAGACGATGTTTCTGGCACCGAATGTGGCATCCGCTATCGAGTTTCTCGGGATCGGGCGGCGAGTGTTACACAAAAGAGTCGTCTTTACATAAATTTCAGTGATGGACTTTGTCTTGATATTTGCATTAGGACTCGAGTCAGTAGTATATCTGACATTGAGAGAATTTGAAGCGCCAGTTTGTGTGACCTTTGAAGTGGCAATGATCTTTTTTGGTGCCATTTGAATCTTTCGGCTGATTTGTCAAAACTCCGAGATTTGCAAGGTAAAGAGATGAGAGGTAGAGAAGTCCAATTGGACATGCCAGAAATCTGTATCTGTAAAATTTGTTCCTGAAAATTGAAAAAACAAAAAAAAAAAAAAAATACAAAAATACAAATTGCATTTATAGTAAACTAGTGGATACAATCTCTATATGGAATCTCCTATTACAATGAAGATTGTTCTCTGACTTCATTGTCGCAGATACGATTCAAGGGTCGAAATGACTTGATCTTGAATACGATTCAATGGTCGAAAAGACTTGATGTTGAATTGATGTAGAATGAACTTTGGACACAATTCAAGGGCCGAGAAGACTTGATCTTGAATTGAAGTTGAAAGAACTTTGATTCTTTGGACTTGGGAGAGACTTTTTGTAGTCTTGAGTTCGATAGAGCTTTAAGGCTTCTTTTTGTCTCTCTCTATATGTCTGTGTATCTCGTATGTGAAGAAAGGCTCCTATTTATAGAGATTTGAGGGAGTCCCCTTACTAAGTATATAATTTGATTGGTCCACTTACCAAGCTCTCATTGGCTACTACAGTGTCACTTATCTTATGTAAACGCCTGACTTATTCGCCAAAATTTAATTTAATTTGTCCTCTTGGCTAATTTTTATTGGACCTTTACTACATTATTTATTTATGCAGTAAATAATATTTATCTAATAATTTTAT
Source organism: Jatropha curcas (assembly GCF_041381405.1). NCBI lineage: Eukaryota > Viridiplantae > Streptophyta > Magnoliopsida > Malpighiales > Euphorbiaceae > Jatropha > Jatropha curcas. The sequence goes on along the minus strand of NC_143158.1, from coordinate 21,666,399 downwards.
CTTAATAACCATTTAAATATGTTAGTTGGTTATTAAAATAAATTATTTAATTTAACTAACCAATAATTTAATTTGCTAATTAAATAATTAAGTTAATAATTACATTTAGTTAATAAAATTTCGGTGTCTACAAATATATTCAAAAACTTTACGCTATTATAATAATGTTATAGTTCTTTTTATTTCAATTTATTTTTTATATTTATTATTACTTATTTATTTCAAATAGAGTTCTTATTATTCTTTTTAAACATTTGATAATTCATAATAGTTTATAAAAAATAATGATTACAATAACTATTAAAATTATATTTAAATATCCGCGCGCAAAGCACAATTTGTCGACTAGTGGTAGTATAAAAAAGAAGGATATTCCCAAAAGAAGACAACTCGCGAGTGTTATGAGAAGAAAAAGAAGGGCAAAACTATAGTAAAGAATGATAATATTATGTATTACTACAGTAGTCATTTTCCAACATCAAATCTTGTATCTTATATCTTTTAAAAATAAACCATTGGATTACATTTTAAGCAAAAAACCTGTTAACGGCTAAACAAGTTATGTTCTATTTTTATTTTTTTCATATAGATTAGAGTTTTTTTAATATACAAGAAGGACACGTACATACCCACAACTTGTTCATAAAGAAATTAAAATAAAAAAATGAGATTGAAATAAGATGGAAATGGAATAATCAACTCTTATAAGCCATCCGATTTGGACACTCTAAGTGATAATTCGATCTATGAAATTGTCGAGTATTACCATGGATTTTGTGCTGCCATTGTCGCTCTTTTTAATGACGCCAACGATTTCATTTCGACACCTGAAAAATCTATCTCAGACACTGTTTCTATAAGAATAACATTGATTCTCTCGTCTGATATCACTTTTTAAGTCATTAAAGGTGTTATTTTTTTTATTGTTTCTTATCAGTGTTGGGTAATTGTGATTCTAAAAAAATGATTTATTGGATAAGGGAAATTATTTCATCACTGAAATTTTTCAAAATTAATTAACTCGTATTTGCATTTTTGTATATTAGGTATCTAGTCCTTTTATATTTGGTTCCATCTAGTTAAATGATCATTCCATCTAAAATAAGTTGTTTTTTCTGCTTAATCAGACTAAAAATGTAAGAGAGAGGAGAGAGATATATTTTAAAATGATAATGAAATCCTCCTATGGTCATTGCCAAAATATTCTTCGCACCACCGATTGAAGGCGGCTCCTGCTGCTGATGATGGTAGCATATAAGATTTCATCAAAGAATTGATAGAAGTAGCAGGCATATATTATCCAGTCGTTAGAACTACCATCTCAAAAACGCCAACTTAGTTTTCTATAATAAAATAAAAAAAAATCAGAAAAACGTAAAAATATTGCAATCTCACAAAGAAAGATTTTAAAATGAACGGTAATTCTCTATTTTGAATTGAACCCAAGTGCCAAAATCATTATAAACCATTTTTATGGAAAATTCATGTATATACCCTTAGGGAATCTAAAACTTAAAATAGATTAACTGAAAAAAAAAAAAAAAAAGAACAAACAAGAAAACGCCATCTCGCATGCATCACAAAAACCTTAATAAAATTGAAAAATCAAAAAGTAAAAGAACAAAAGAGCAGAAAAAATATAAATATTCCATCCAAAGCAATTCGTTATTTTGAAAAGCAATAGTGAGGCAGTTCCCACTATCTTGGCGCTCAAACACGCAATTTCAGGATGTTTGCACCGTCAAAGGCATTGTTCTTTAATTAATTAAAATAAATATATATAAGAAAAAGTATATAGAGAGAGAAAAGGATGGGCAACAAAGAGAAGATTGAAACAGAAAAAGTTTATTGAAGAGAGAGAGAAACAGATTTGGGGATTTTAAAAAGAGAGAGGAGGTGTAATTTTTTCAGGCATTTTATAATCAAAGATTGAGAGTTGGGCCCATTTCCATGATTGCAGAGGTTGTAGAGAGGAATTGGAACACACCTGGACTAAGTTTATTTTTAATATTATTTATTTATTTATTTATTCTTTGAGTTTGTGTAGTTGCATAGAGAGGTTTGGAGAGTTGCATAGAGAGATTTGAGAGACAAAGGACAAGGATATTTTAGTCATTCACGAGATATTTAACGACAAAAATTATTAAAATTAGACAAAAAGACCCTTTAATGAAATGAAAGTAAACGCTGGGAACTAGATATCTAATAAACAAAAATGCGAGGATGACTTAATTAATTTTGTAAAACCTCAGGGACCAAATTAGATAATTATGAGAATGAGTAGTGTTACTACTAAATGTAGTTAAAGGTTTAAATTTTAATGATACTGAGCAGTTGTTAACATCAGAATAGCATATTTTCTTTTAAGCAAGAAATATTTGAAAAAAAAATAGAACAAAATTTTGAAAACATTTTGATGCTTACAACAATGTATCAGCTATGGAGAAGAATAAACCTGTATATAATGACTTTCAAGCTTTAATATGATTCTCAGTGTTTTCTTGAGAAGAAATAAACATTTTGATGTTTAGTGTTTGGTGAACTGCAGATTATCAAATTAATGACTTTCAAGTTCTAATTTATGAGTTCATGCCTAAAGGGAGTGCAGAAGCTTAGTTACATTCTCAAAAAGTTGCAAGTGAAAAAAAAAAAAGGAAAAGCCTTAATCTTGAGCAAAGATTAAATAGTTCTCTAGGCATAGCTTTTGCACTCCATGTCACGATTCGAAACTATAGGCCGCACTGGCATTAGAACCTAGGTAAGTTTAAGGGCCTCGAGGCCAGTAGTAACCTTAAACCACATGATTCTATCACTTCAGACAAATCTTAGAAACTGTAAACCCATTGTAGAAGCTTAAATTTTGCCCCTAAAAGGTTCAATGATGATATATTTTTTTTTGAATAAATTCGGATCGGGATGCTCGATCGCCCGGTTCTCAGACCAATGGTCCGCCACTGAAATTATCTATGTGTTTAACCATTTTTACTTTTTTGGGTCACCAGGCGTTTCGCGACAAAACCGAGCCTGCTAGCACACTTTCCAGTGCATCGCCTCATTTCTTATGCCACCTGGTCCGATTCTGTAAAAGTCGGCCCGATCTTATTGCGGGGTCGACAGTGGCGTTTTTGCCACATCAGCCCTAAATGGGGCCACCTCACCCTCAAATGTCTATAAATAGACATTGGGGGGTGACCTTTACGAGAGGATTTTTTGAATTAGAGGGTAAATTATTGCTTTTTAAAAACTCAAACAAAAAGATCAAAGGCAACAAGTGTTAACCTTTGATCTTTAGTTGAGATTTTCGTTTATTTAATCATAAAAGACCCCAAAGATCAATCAAAGAATCCTAAAAAAAAACACATTTTTAATCCTCAATCTCGGATTATTAGATCAAGGACCAAAGAGTTGGGTTTCCTCATCCATTTTCATCAAATCTTTAAAGGAATCTCCAAAAGATAGTTTCTAAGAACCTTAAACCTATTTCTCCGCCTTTGTCCTTTCTTTTTCGATGTTTTAAACACCTATTCTAGGTCTGGTTTTGAGGGAAACATAGGATCGACCATTAAGAGGATTCTATGCCTCTGTGGCGCACAGCCGAGCTAGTGGCGGGCGCCATAGGCAAGTGGCTCACGTCACAAGCATGCAGATTCCCCTGTTTTTACTGCGTTAAGCAGAGAAGCCTTCGTGATCAGGGAAAGGCCCTGTGCCACTACGTGTGGCATGTGCCATACGCATGAAGCGCACGCCATAGTCCCTGTGGCGCAAGGCCTTTTAATTCAGAGGCTTTGAATGTATAAAACCCAATAAATGTCCCGATTTAGACATCCAATGACCAAGCTCTGACCTTAAACGGTTCATAATGTGTACTAAGTCAGATATGGATTGACTAAACAACAAAAATGAGATTGAGAATAATGATTGATGTATTTGCTCACCTTCGAAAGATGAACATCAAGATAAAGAATTTAAATCTCAATAACCATTTAAATTCATGACATTTAATTATTGTTCTTTAAATTTCAGTCCTTTATTTTTATGCACTTTACTTTAATCTTTTTTACTCTTTTGTTAATCTAACCCTCTAACCTAAGCATAGAACATCCTAACATTATCATTTGTGTCATTATTGATTGAATGTATGCTTTCTACTTCTGGGAATGATTGCTATTATTTTGTGGTTATTGTTCTTTATATTTGGATTGATGTTTTATTCATTGTGTTAAGCTCAATGTAAAGGGTCCATAAGGACTCCTATTATTGCTTGTTTGTAATATTAAATGGTTTGGAAAATTTAGAGGGGTGAGTGTATATTGTATTATTAGGATGGCTTTGTAACTCTTTTCTCCTCCCTCCTTCTTTATTTATGCTTTTATATTTCTTTTTTATTACGCTTGCAATACTTTGTGTAAATGACATAGTTTGTTAAAAATTGCATTAAAATCGTTTTACATCTCAATTAAAAGTTAATCTCATTATTAATTATTATGAATTAATGAACAACGAGGAGGCCAATTTGACCGAGTGAAATAGGTGCCTAACATCTTCCCATTTCGTACCTAACTCCTGAACCCATCTTTGGTTTAAAATCAAATTAGGAATTGGCTAATTCGAGAATTTTTCCCTAATAAGGGTGGCGACTCCAAAATAAAATTCTTAGCAAAGTAAGAAAACCTTTTTCGAGAATTAAACGAGTTTAATAAAAGAAAACCATTTTGATAAATAAAATCAATCAAGCACGTTCGATTCGGTTCTTTCCAAATTCAATCTTTTGGGAAAACCACGCGTCCTTAGCCTGGCGACTCCACCGGGGATCGAATCCAGAATCTTTGATTTTCAATTTTGGGTTTGAATAAGTTGACTCTGAAAGTTGTCCAATTAGTCACAATTTTTAAATAATATTATTAACTCTAGATTGAGTTTACTTCTTGTATTTATACATATCATTCATGCATTTATCTCTTCTTTATCTCCTTTCCACCCTAAACCCTAAAGGTGATATTGGGGGTCATGATCCTTTCACTCTACTCGACTGTTTAAATCCACCACTAATATGCACCATCCATAAGTCAAGTACCATTTGGTATATCAAAAGAATTGGCACAATTTGTTATCACCAATGCGCTTAGACCCAAAGCAAATGGGAAGAAACAACCAATTCTCACTTATGGAACCCAAGACTTAATAGACCCGACCTAAGCTCATGTAATTTACCCTAATTCCTTCCTTTAGGAAATACCTTAATAAAAAATCATTGTTGCATTCATCCAATAAATGTGTGAGACATCGGTCCAAAACCTCATGATGGTTTATGGGCCCAACCTATATGTCCTAGGGTTTAGAAAAGAATTTGATCTCGAATCGTGTGTGGGAGATATAAGGGTGGAGATTATGCATTTCCTAACTGCCATCCCCTTTGTTTGTATATAATTGTTGTGATTGTGTCATGCTTCTTCCATGCATCATTTAACTTGTTTTCTTGTAGCCATTTAGGTATATTCCATCATGACTCAATCCCAATGATCAAAGCGCTAAAGGGCGAAAGACTTAAGAGAAGTCTTGGAGGCAAAACAAGCTAAAAGAGCTCTTTCCAATAGTGGTCAAGGCCTAAATGCCTAAGAGGGAAGCTCCTTTGATTCCAACTTGAACGAAGGAAGACCAATTAGAAGAGGCTCATCAACTCTTGCTTGAAATAAAGCAAGTGCAACTTGAAGCCACAACTCTCTTCCAAGGCATGGAGGGGCTGTTTACTCTCATGCGCAATATCGCCAACCGCCTTATGGAAATAGGCCACTTCACTCTAGAGGATACAAAGTCATATGAAACCTCTTAGGCATTGAGGTTTAAATATTATAAATATTTAGTAAGGGCCTCAAAAGAACAATGAATGTAAAAGGTTCACTTTTGGAAAGTAATGAAAGAATCTATTTTTAAGCCAAATATTATTGATGTAAAAAGAAAAAAATAGAAAAGCTAAGAAAAAATCTCAAATGTATATAAATAAAGAATCCTGCTTAAGTAATACTATGCTTGAGGCAAAAAGTAAGGGATACAAAATAAGAAATAAGCAATAAGGCATTATAAATATTTGGAGACGAAGTAAGGGCACATTTTACACCTAACAGTTCTTAAGAGCCTCTCTTCGACTTTAGATTTGAGGAGTTGTGATAAACCCTCGATGGAATATAACA
>NC_143158.1:21633703-21660173 GCF_041381405.1 Jatropha curcas | reverse complement strand
GTGCCGACCCAGGGGCGTGGGGGGGCCAGGCCCCGCCTGCGCGGGGCGACAGGCCCCGCGCGTGCTGGGCGGCACGCCTCGCCCGCGCGCGCTGGGCGTTTGGCCTCGCCCGCGCGCGGGGCGACAGGTCTCGCCCGCGCGCGCTGGGCGGCAGGCCTTGCCCAGGAAGTGGGGCGGCTGCTGCCGCCGTGCCCGGCGGCCGGCTCCGCCGTGGCCGGCGGCAGGCGCCGTGCCTCGTTCCGAGGGCCTTTTTGGGAGTTCCGGACCTCCGAAAAATATTCCGGGACCTGTTCCGCGATCCTCGCGATATTCCGGACGTTTTAAGTACCATATTGACATATTTTCGGTGAACTTCCGAAATAGCCTCCGGTCCGGCCGGACTGTTTGCAGTCCGGGAAAACAGGCTTTCTGAGCCTCAAAATTTGGGTATTCACAGCTGCCATAGATCACTTGGCAGCCTTTGTACCCTGCACTTATGCTGTATTTGTGCGGACTCAGCTCTTGGTTCACATCCCTCCTCTGACTGAGTTTGATCCTTTTGCTAAGGTAGAGGAGTTGGATAGAGGCTTGGGCGGTGCCCCAATTCTGGTGGATTTCATCTCTTTTATTCTGTTTTTGGCTTTTGCCCTAGTGTGATTTATTCATAGCCTGTGTCTTATTCTTGCAGTAGTAGTAGCAACATTGTAAGCGCTTGAGGAGAGGTTCCAAGGCCAGAGCTCCAGATACGACTGTTGTTGTCAGCATGTCGGAGCATGAGCCATGTGCCTTGTTCTCCTTTATTCTGGACTGCACAGGTCAGCCTGCCCAGGGCATGCTAGAGATGCGTCTTGTGATTCCTTACCAGATGTCACCTCTCGACTGCACGCATGTGAGTAATTTTTGCTCTATTCTGATATCTGCCTCTTGTTATTATGCTTGCTTATTGTCAGCCCATGCCCTTGTCTTATTCTGCAAGTGTCTATCGACAATTACAATGAGGTGTGCCAGTTGTACGAAGTAGCTCGCTTGAAGTTGGCGGTGGCAAGACTCTCAGATGAGCACATATCTGTAGGTATAAACAATACAAAACAAGAGAAAACATGCAATGCATATGCCATGTATGCATGAAATTCATTTATTAATGGTTATGAATGATTATTCTGGACCCAATTCGGGGAATTTCTTTGTAAAGAATGATTATTCTCTCTTTTCTTATATATGAAGACCCTAAAAGCCAATTTCTTTATATGTTCTTGAGTGATATTGGTATGTTCGAGCTTTATAATGAGGATAGGATGAACTTCAACAAACAATGTAAATAATATCAAATTCAGAGCTTTCATCCTATCCTCTCTATAAAGTTCAAATGCTCATCAGGAAAGTCAATCTCCCACGCCTTACTGTCTTCCACTGGATGTGCTGCTAAGAAGTCTGAAACTACTCGTCCTTTGACGGTTTTCTTAGTAGCATATTCAATATCAAATTCTGATAGTAGGATTAGCCATCTTGCTAGTTTCCCCAATAGCGCTGGTGTCCCATGTAAATATCTGACCAGATCCATTATTGATACGACTATTACCTTATAAGACTAAAAGTAGTGTCGAAATTTCCTAGTAGTCCATACCATTGCTAAGCAAGTTCTTTCAATCAAGTTATATTTCTGTTCATTTGCAAGAATTTTTTTGCTCAAGTAATACACTGCCTTCTCAACACTGGCTTTGTCAGCTTATGCTAACATGGCTTAAATTTCAGCATCTTCCACTATCAAGTATAGAATTAAGAGTGTCCCTGGCTTTGGTGGGCACAAAACTCGGGAACTTGACAAATATTCATTGATTTTGTCTAAAGTTGTTTGGCAGTGATCATTTCACTTTATTGGTTAATCTTTCCTTAAAAGCTTGAAGATTGGATCACATACTATAGATAACTTTGATATGAACTTGTTAATATACTGAATCTTTCCTAAAAAGCTTCTCACTTGCTTTTCTGTCTTGGGCAGCTCCATCTCTTGGACTACCTTGATCTTGTCTGGATCGATCTCTATTCCTTTAGGTCCTACTATGAACCTTAGCACTTTCCTAAAAGTCACCCCGAACATACACTTCTTCAGGCTCAACCGTAGTTTGTATTTAATCACTCCGTTCATAAACTTTTCCAGGGCTGCTGGATGCTCTCCTGGTGTCTTCGTCATGACAATCATATCATCAATATAAACTTCCAACTCCTTATGGATCATATCATGAAATAATGTAGTTGCCATCCTTTGATAAGTAGACCCGGCGTTCTTTAAGCCAAATGGTATCACCCAGTAGCAAAAAATACCAAACTCCGTCACAAATGCTGTCTTAAATTTGTCCAATCATGCTATAAGAATCTGGTTATTATGAATACTCAAATTTTGAGGCTCAAAAAGCTCGTTTTCCCGGACTGTAAATAGTCCGGCCGGACCGGAGGCCATTCGGAAAGTTCACCGAAAGTATGCCAATATGGTACTTGAAACGTCCGAAAAATTACGAGGATCGTGAAACTAGTCCCGGAATATTTTTTGGAGGTACGGAACTCCCGAAAAAGCCTTTGGAACGAAAAACTAGCGAGTGGACAGGATAGGGCGACAATGCCCGCCGTCCACAGCGGCAGCGCCCGCCCTCCAACTTGGTTTTTCCCTGTAAATACAGCTTCGAATCGACAGTTTTAGGCACTCGGTCTGTGTTGACGGACGCTCTCTTCTCTCCTACGCTCCTTGCGGTTCTTTTACTGCTTTTCTGCATTTAGTGTAGGCTTTTATTACTCTGCTGTTGTGATATTTGGTCACTTAATTGAATTGATTTTAATTAATATTCCCCAAGTGAGGAGCTTAATCTGGAATTTTCAAACTGAAGCTAAGAAGCGGCCGCCGATTGTGAATACTCAAATTTTGAGGCTAAAAAAAAAAAGGCCAGTTTTCCCGGCCGCGGCAGTGGTGGTCGCACTTAAAGGCGGCGGCTACAGTCGCCTGTGAATACCTAATTTTTTGAGGCTCAAAAAGCCTATTTTTTCGGACTGCAAACAGTTCGGCCAGGCCGGAGGCCATTCGGGAAGTTCACCAGAACTATGCCAATATGGTACTTGAAATGTCCGAAAAATTATGAGGATCGCGGAACTGGTCCCGGAATATTTTTTGGAGGTCCGGAACTCCCGAAAAAGCTTCCGGAACTCCCGAAAAAGCTTCCGGAACGAGAAAAAAAGCACACTGGTCGATGTGCCAGCCCTCAGGGGTGGGCACGCCCGCCCCCCCAGGGCGGACCAGCCCACCCTCAAGGGCGGTCCAGCCCGCCCTCAAGGGCGGTCCAGAGGGCGGGCACGCCCGCCCCACTAAGGGGCAGCACGCCTGCCCCCTCTGGGGCGGGCACGCCCGCCACCAAGGGGCAGGCACGCCCGCCCCCCTAAGGCGGGCACACCCGCCCTGGGGTCTCATTTTTTCCTATAAAATTGGCCCCGGGGCCTCCGTTTTTACGGACTCAGTCTGTGTTGACGGACGCTCCTTCTCCCTTACGCTCCTTGCGATTCTTTACTGCTTTTCTGCATTTTTATTTAGCTTTATTATTTTCTTGCTTTGTTATTTGGTCATTTAAAATTAAATTAATTAATATTCCCTTAACGAGGAGCTTAACCTGGAGTTAAGAAGCGGTCGACGATTAAATCAGGTACATGAACTAAACTCTGCCTATTTAATTTTAGCATGTCATACATTCTTCTCTTCTACTCCTAATAATTCTATAACTGCATAAATGCATTCATGACATCTTTAGGCAAATAAACTGCCTCAAATAAATAAGTTTAGGCTAAACGCCCGGTTAATCAATAATCGTGGTGTTAAGTTTAAATCCGACAATATTGGCTAAAAAACGCCTAGTTAATCAATAACTATGGTGAAATTGCCTTTATTTCGAACAAAATTCGGTTTAAGTCCAATTAATCAATAATTATGACTAAAAAGCCTTAATTCAAACACGTTTTCTTCTTGGCAATAAAATTGCCTACATTACAATTCGGTTAATCAATTTTTTGGCAACCACATTGCCTATAAATTAAATTAACTACTTTCAGCGACAAATCGCTTAAATCAATCTTTTGGCAAAATGCCTTAAATTAATCAACTTATTTTGGCTAAAAGCCTTAAATCAATAATTTTGGCGACAATCGCCTAAAAAATCATCTTTTGGCAAACAGATTGCTCAAATCAACCCTCTTTGGCTAAAAGCCTTTAAATTAATCAAACTTTTGGCTAAAAGCCTTAAAATCAAGCATTTTGGCGACAATCGCCTAAATCACATCCCTTTTTTTCGGCAACAATTGCCTAAAGCAAATCTTTTTGGCTAAAAGCCATTAAAATCAACATTTTTGGCATCAAATGCCTAAAACAATCAATTTTCAGGCAAAATGCCTAAACAAAATGCACAAAGCATACACACACTCATGCATTAAGCATACCCATTCAAAGCCCTTCAAAGAAGGCCTATCGAACTACGTCGACTTTGATCTTCCATTCAAACGGAAGTACGTAGGCACGTTTGGGATTTAACCCCGAGCGGCAAGTCAAAATCACATAAACACTTTCATTGGTCCAATTGCATCATTTACCCTGCAAAGCATTCATTGTTTTGGTTAGTTCATCAGCATGAAATAGTCTCGGGATCCACCTCGGGTTCATAGACCATGCCTTAACATTGGGTTAATTAATCTAGTAATTAGGTTAATTAAAATTGGAGTCACTTAGGGTTTTTTCCTAGTTTACCCTAAAATAATTAAACAAGGTGGCGACTTATACATTCACGTGCATTTCTACGCTTAGTCACATGCATTCACTATGCATTTGATGTTTTGGGGAGGGGTTCACAGTTTGGCGACTCTGCTGGGGAAAATACTTATGTAATCTTTTTGCATAAAAGAGGACTACAATTGTTGTGTAAACTAAGCTGCCCTTCTTTAGGGTATTATTTACTATGCTTTGTTTTGCAGGGTACCCCAACAAAAAAAAATCCAGTATTCTTTCTTTAAGAATACTGGATAACGAGAATTTGAACTTGATTATACAAATAAATTAAAACATTTTTAATTTGTTGATTTATTTGCACGATTGAGAATCCTTTTCTCCATTGCATAAAAAAAAAGAATTTTAAATGAATTTTTTCTCTCTCTGTTCAAACTTCTGAGTCTGGATAGCAAGTAGCGCTGATCGGCAGGTCTCTTTGATCATGTCGATGGACAGCCAAAGCGTCCTCCCTGTTACCGCAAACCATCCCTAATCCTTTTGGGGGTGGCCCATGGGTATGCGTACTGTTGGACCCACGTGAAACTCTTTGTTTCACATGTGGCTAGGTATATCCATATTCAAGGTTCAAGGGTCCCTTAATAAGCCAATTCTCTACTTGAGTCATAGCCTATAGTACCTATCCTTTAGGATTGTATGTACACAATGCTTGAAGCACCTCATTAAAACAGATTATGACGTGTTGTTGTGCGCATTCACGACATATCATAGACATGGAAAATTACATTTTGGCCCTAAAATTCACATTTTGGCCCCTAAGGCCCTAAAATTCCCATTTTGGCCCCTAAGGCCCAAAAGTTCACATCTTGGCCCCTAAGGCCCTAAAATTCCCTTTTTGACCCCTAAGGCTCAAAAACTCACATGTTGGCCTCAAAGGCCAAAAAATTCACATTTTGGCCCCTAAGGCCAAAAAAAAAAAAAAAAAAAAATTCTTTGAGAACTTAGGGCCTTTCGAAAAGTCGAGGTGTCCAGCCTTAAGCACTCTACCTTACATATCACCTCCCATTGGGTCCTATCCTAGGTATCCTAGCATACCAACACTACCCTACATTGTTTGGTCATACCACCCTACATCACAAGGGTCAAGTCCAAATACCTCACACTATCTCACATACCATATGGCAACACCTTATATAGGATAGTCTAATCGTTTTGACTATGTCCTTTCACAGGTACCTCTCCAAAGACCACCTGTACCCAAAACACCAACTGAACTTTCACCCACAGGTCCAACAACCCCGACTGCACCAATGGCATCATTCTCTGACATCCAAAACCTCATTGAACAACTGGAAGCCAGAATGGAGGCTAGAATGAATGAGGCGTTGGCTGCCCATAGGACTGCCCTAATAGCTGAACTAGGTGGTGGTAATGGAAATGGGGCTTCCGCTGGGGGAAATGGACCTGCTACCTCCAATCAAGGACCTGGTGCTGAACCGACAAACCCTACCCTTAACCTGGATGACATGCCCTCCAGAACTGCTTCTGAGCTGGAAGCTCAGAAAATGAGAGAAAAATTGGAACTCTTGGAAAGGTCAATCACTGCCCTTAAAACACACAAGAAGTGGTGGACATGGACTCCTTGTCCTTGTTCCCCGAAGCGAGACTGCCAACAAAATTCAAAATGCCCAACATGGATAAGTTTGATGGAACCACTTGTCCTAAAACGCACCTGAAAATGTATGTGGGTGCCCTTAACCCGTTTGGCCTGAACAGCGAGCTCCTTGCTCAGTTGTTTCAGCAATCTTTGACTGGTGCTGCATTAAGATGGTTTGTAAGCTTGGATCGTTCCAAAATGAAGAATTGGGAGGACATCTGCAATGCATTTAATTCCCAATATCACTATAATATGGAGGTGGATGTTACTCGAAGGGAACTAGAAACCACCAAACAAAAGAACAATGAGCCCTTCTCCTCGTTCCTTTCGAGGTGGAGAGCCAAAGCTGCTCAAATGATCAACCGACCCTCTGAACAGGAACAAGTTGACATAATAATCAAGAATTTACTGCCTGTCTACCTGTCACAACTTCAAACACAGTACTTGCCTACGTTCCAATCGCTCATTGCGACTGCAACTAAGGAGGAAGACTTAATCCAGTTATGTCAACTCAAAGAAGACTCATACAAGAAGCAGAATCATGCTGGACTTTGAAAAACCGTCTACAAGACCTGGTTGACAATGGGTCCATCATCCCCAAGAGCAAGCTGAACATCAACCAATCCTTTGCCTAATCATGGGATTAATGCAAAAAAAATTGCTGAACAAGAATCGTTCGATCCTTTCGAACTTTTCTTAGAGATGAATGAAGTTTGTGTCTGAGAAGGTTGATATCAAACCTCCAAAAGAACAAAGGAATTGTTCAAGACCAACAACAACATGTCTGATCGATTTAAGCATTGAGAAGAACAAAGTCACTACAGTCAATCCAATCCTAGTCCATCACAGTCCACCTAGAGTCTATCTTTTAGGGTCTAGTTTCTTTTTTCTTTTCATTTTCATTTCCATTCAAGTGTTCATCCAATTCAAATTTGTAAATCTAAGTGTCTTTTGTACACAAATTTTGTCTTATCAATAAAAAGGGATCAGTTTACGTTCCAATCATGTTTATACTCTTTCCCTATCCTTTCCTGTGAAAGCACAAAAAAAAAAAAAATCGGAAAAAATAATAAAAAATAAAAAAAAAATGATGATAAAAAAGAAGGATAATAAAAATTGGCAAATAAAAATGCATTCATTTGCTCTGCATCAATCAAAGCTGGGGGCATCCTAAGAAGCACCATCAAAGGGGAAGCTTTGAAGGGTAATCATGGAAAGGATCCAGCAAAGGGTATGCAAGACTTCAAACAGTACCGAGGCAAAGCCGATTGAAGGGGTTAGGGCCAGAATGGTTTCTCCGAAAACCCAGGAATGGAAGATGCTGCGACAGAGAGGTGTCTGAATTTTGAGCTTAAAAGCAACAGAATAAAGAAGTTATGTTTGGAATTGGGTTGGGTCTGCACGAAGTCGCAATGCTATCCATGCACTACTCAAGTCATCTCAGAATCAAGTTGCCTCGAAATTCTTTATGGAGAGGCTGCTTCTAAGCAAGCAAAAGGAAAAACGGGACAAAAGGAACCCCTAGTCAAAAGGAAGCAAACAAGCAAAAGAAAAAATAGGTCAGAAGGAACTTCTGCACAAAAGAAAGAAATCAAGGACAAAGATACAGGAAATCAAGTTGTCAAAAAACAGGTCAACTGCAAGCTCTCCGTTAAATTCAAGCCCATCAAGGGTAGATGACAAATCATTTCAGCCATAAGGACAAAGACCAAGCGGCTGCTCACATTTTGAAAAAGGAAGTTAAAAGAAGTAGTCATTTCCACAAATTGGATGTCATAGCCCTGACCTGGTCAGTATTGTCCGCTTTAGGATTTGCAACCCTCAAGGATTTGTCCCTTAGGCAGGCTTTGCAACCCGCCCAAAAGCGCGCTAACCAAGTTAGAAGCTACCCCTCTTATGTATAGATTGTTTACCCCGTCCTTAACCGATGTGGGATTTGCCTAAGGTGTGCTGGCCTTGCCACATACACCCCCCCTTGGGGACTCAGCGTCCTCGCTGAGGTTTGCCCCACCACCGGCCAGAGGGCACAGGGCCGGCTCTGATACCAATTGTCATAGCCCTGACCTGGTCAGTATTGTCCGCTTTAGGCTTTGCAACCCTCACGGATTTGTCCCTTAGGCATGCTTTGATAGAATTTGCTTATAATAATAGTTACCAGACCAGTATCGGAATGCCTCCATATGAAGCTTTATATGGTAGAAAATGTAGGACACCTCTATGTTGGGATGAAGTTGGTGAAAGGCAATTACTAGGTCCTGAAATTATTCAACAAACAGAAGGAAAGATCAAAGTAATTAAAGATAGATTGAAGGCAGCAACAGATCGACAAAAGTCATATGTGGATCTAAAGAGAAGAGATATAGAGTATAATGTGGGTGATAAAGTATTCCTTAAGGTTTCCCCTTGGAAGCGTGTTATGAGATTTGTTAGAAAGGGAAAATTAAGTCCTCGTTTCATAGGACCTTATGAAATACTTGAGAGGATTGGTCCATTGGCATATAGGTTAGCCCTACCACCAGACCTCGATAAGATTCATAATGTTTTCCATGTTTCTATGCTTCGGCGATATAGATCGGACCCTTCGCATATATTGCCTTTGGAATCAATTGAAGTTAATCGAGACGTCACCCATGATGAAGAACCAGTGGCTATCCTAGCTAAGGAAATTAAGCAACTTCGGAATAAACAGATTCCCCTAGTTAAGGTGTTATGGCGAAGCCACTCCAGAGAAGCGGCTACTTGGGAACGTGAAGAAGATATGAGAAGACAACATCCACAATTATTCAGAGATCTATAACAGGTAAAATTTCGAGACGAAATTTCTTTAAGGAGGGAAGAGTTGTAATATCCTCAACTTTGTAGTTCCTGCTATTCTAGCTTTTTCGATGAATTCGGTTATCCGAATGAAAGGAAAACTTAGAATAATGGGAAACACTATATAAATATTGAGGATATTACTATTAATTAAATGAAACATTAATTGATCTTTACAAATCCATGTGAAAGCTTAAAGGAAATGAAAAATGAGTTGAAAGATGAATGACTTCTCGGTAAAGCACGATTTTACCTGAAAAGCCTGCCTAAGGGACAAATCCGTGAGGGTTGCAAAGCCTAAAGCGGACAATACTGACCAGGTCAGGGCTATGACATTGGATGACAACAAACACCTTGAAAATCAAGCGCCAAGCATGGCACAAGTACAAGTGTCCTTATAAACAAGGATCATTTCTCAAAACAAGGAAAAGGAAGAGTCTCCTCAAAATTCCTCATGGAGAGGAGAACCATTGAGGAAATAAGTTTCAAATTCAGAGGAAGATAAGGTTCAAGAAAAGGAATCAAATTAACCTCAAGAATTCAAACATGGCAAAGCCACAAACTCAAAGCATAAAAGCTTCTTCAACACTCAAGCCACTTAAGTTACCACCACAATGTGGGTATTCAAAACTCTTTGTGATGAATACAAGTCATATTTCAGTCAACCAGTGGTAAAACCACTACAACAACAAAGTCAGATTCGCCTAGGGTCATCACTATCATACGAGCTCGAGTCAATAAGTTGATTCAACATCATCAAAGTCGGGAATGAATCCCGTAAAGACATCAAGCCGGGAAGAAATCCCGCAAAGAAATCAAGTCAGAAATGAATTCTGCATCAACATCAAGTCGGGAAGGAATCCCGCAAAGACATCCAGTCGGGAAGGAATCCCGTAAAGACATCAAGTCGGGAAGGAATCCTGCGAAGAAATCAAGTCAAAAATGAATTCTGCATCAACATCAAGTCGGGAAGGAATCCCGTAAAGACATCAAGTCGGGAAGGAATCCCGCAAAGACATCAAGCCGGGAAGGAATCCCGCGAAGAAATTAAGTCAGAAATGAATTCTGTATTAATATCAAGTCGGGAAGGAATCCCGAAGAAATCAAATCGGAAATGAATTCCACAATCAGCATTAAGGCGAAATTGAATTTTGCCCCAACAGCAAGTCGGAAATAAATTCCGCACCAAGACGGAAAGGAATTCCACACTAACATCAAGCCAGAAATGAATTCCGCACCAGCCGAGCACGAAGTTCGCATCCAGGAAGGAACTACGAAAGACCTGATTCTCCCCATCCCCCGAAGAGTTCTTGGAGATACGTAGGCAGCCGCAAAGGCGCGGTCACAAACATAAGTTTGCATCATAAATAGCATTTTCTCTTTGCCAATATAAAAAATAAAAAAAAAATAATAATAATAAAAAAGAGAGAAGAAAAGAAAAATAAAAGCTGGAGTTGAAAACCCAAAAGGACGGCTTCAGGCAAGAATTGAGCCCTCTAGGCTGAAAACCCGAAAGGGCGGTCTAGGCAAAAGTTAGGGCAAAGAGCCTGCTAGAGTCGAAAACCCGAAAGGGCGGCTACTAGGCAAAAGTTAAGGCAAAAAAAAAAAAAAAAAAAAAAAGGAAAAACAAAAAGTGCTTTCATGAATTCTTTTAGAAAGTCCATTTTTGTAGGATAAACAGCAAAGTATGTCCTTAAAAGAAAAAAATCCCTTTCAAAGGTCTCCTTGGGAGTATATAAATCATTTTTTCCAGGAATCACTGAATTCCTTCGAGTCAAAATTCACCACAAGAAAAATTTGAGTCTCTAAATCGAGTCTCCAATGAGTCTCTAAAATCAATTCTCCATCACCAGTGGTCATTCCACAACGAGTCACAAAAATTGAGTCATTCTCAAAAGTTCGTTTTGGAAGCGTCACTATTTGAGTCATTCCTCGAAAAAGAATAGAGAGAGGAAAATGTCAATTCAATCCCCGGGGTTTTCAAAACAACCCTAAAAAATGTCAAGCACAATCGTTGAGAGGTAATTCTTTAATACCTCGTCTCCACTCGGACCATCGTTTCTTCGATCCTTTCAGACAAGCAATGTCATCCACATTGTCCGTTTCCTCGAGTCATATAAGTGGCTTTGTTCTCTTTGATTCCTCAATCGATTGGACAAGAACAACACCAATGTTTTTGAAGTATTCCATGGTCAGCACCATTCTAGGGCAAGTAGTGACAAGAACCTTCACCATTCTCCCATCACAGAAGTAATCACGGAATTTTTAGTCTTTCATTAAGAAGAAATTCTATTTCAGCTAATAAGAGCATCAATTCTCTCAAGCAGGGGGGCAAAATCCTCCAAGTCAGATTCAGGGGCAAATGTTATAAAAAAAATACACAACCCAGGGTGAAACCCAACCATCGCCAATCTCTTTTACACAAACCCAGGGTAGAACCCGGTTAATGGTTACCTTGTTTTTCTACATAAAACCTAGGGTGAAACCCTAACCAATAACCAACCATTTTTCATCCAAAACCAAGCCATTTGATCATTTCGACTTTAGGTGGACCCTTGGTTCTCAAAGGAAAAAACAAAAATAAAACAAACATCTTTTCAAGCCCTCATTAAGAGGCAAGACATCTTTTCAAGCCCTCATTAAGAGGCAAAATCTCTTTTCAAGTCCTCTAAGAGGCAAAATCTCTTTTCAAGCCCTCATTAAGAGGCAAAACATCTTTCCAAGTCCTCTAAGAGGCAAAATCTCTTTTCCAGCCCTCATTAAGAGGCAAAATCTCTTTTCAAGTCCTCTAAGAGGCAAAATCTCTTTTCAAGCCCTCATTAAGAGGCAAAACATCTTTTCAAGTCCTCTAAGAGGCAAAATCTCTTTTCAAGCCCTCATTAAAAGGTAAAATATCTTTTCAAGTCCTCTAAGAGGCAAAACTTCTTTTTAAGTCCTCAAAGAGGCAAAAACATCTTTAAGTTACAAACATAAATCCATGCATTTGATCATTTCATTTCAAAGAAAAAACCCACGGCGGGGTTTCCTCCTTTGCCCATCCTCAAAATTTGCTCCTTCAGACAACCACTGGCTCTCATAAATCATTTTTATGATAGCCAGTGGGGGGCAACTGTGAATACTCAAATTTTGAGGCTAAAAAAAAAAGGCCAGTTTTCCCGGCCGCGGCTGTGGTGGTCGCTCTTAAAGGCGGCGGCAGCAGCCGCCGGCGACAGCAACTGCAGTCGCCTGTGAATACCTAATTTTTTGAGGCTCAAAAAGCCTATTTTTTCGAACTGCAAACAATTCAGCCGGGCCGGAGGCCATTCGGGAAGTTCACCAGAACTATGCCAATATGGTACTTGAAATGTCCGAAAAATTATGAGGATCGCGGAACTGGTCCCGAAATATTTTTTGGAGGTCCGGAACTCCCGAAAAAGCCTCCGGAACGAGAAAAAAAGCACACGGGTCGATGTGCCCGCCCTCAAGGGCGGTCCAGAGGGCGGGCACGCCCGCCCCACTAAGGGGCAGCACGCCCGCCACTAAGGGGCAGGCACGCCCGCCTCCCTGAGGCGGGCACGCCCGCCCCCCTCAAGCGGGCACACCCGCCCTCGGGTCTCCTTTTTTCCTATAAAATTGGCCCCGGGGCCTCCATTTTTACGGACTCAGTCTGTGTTGACGGACGCTCCTTCTCCCTTACGCTCCTTCTCCCTTACGCTCCTTGCGATTCTTTACTGCTTTTCTGCATTTTTATTTAGCTTTATTATTTTCTTGCTTTGTTATTTGGTCATTTAAAATTAAATTAATTAATATTCCCTTAACGAGGAGTTTAACCTGGAATTAAGAAGCGGTCGACGATTAAATCAGGTACATGAACTAAACTCTGCCTATTTAATTTTAGCATGTCATACATTCTTCTCTTCTACTCCTAATAATTTTAATTTTAGCATGTCATACATTCTTCTCTTCTACTCCTAATAATTCTATAACTACATAAATGCATTCATGACATCTTTAGGCAAATAAACTGCCTCAAATAAATAAGTTTAGGCTAAACGCCCGGTTAATCAATAATCGTGGTGTTAAGTTTAAATCCGACAATATTGGCTAAAAAACGCCTAGTTAATCAATAACTATGGTGAAATTGCCTTTATTTCGAACAAAATTCGGTTTAAGTCCAATTAATCAATAATTGTGACTAAAAAGCCTTAATTCAAACACGTTTTCTTCTTGGCAATAAAATTGCCTACATTACAATTCGGTTAATCAATTTTTTGGCAACCACATTGCCTATAAATTAGATCAACTACTTTCAGCGACAAATCGCTTAAATCAATCTTTTGGCAAAATGCCTTAAATTAATCAACTTATTTTGGCTAAAAGCCTTAAATCAATCATTTTGGCGACAATCGCCTAAAAAAATCATCTTTTGGCAAACAGATTGCCCAAATCAACCCTCTTTGGCTAAAAGCCTTTAAATTAATCAAACTTTTGGCTAAAAGCCTTAAAATCAAGCATTTTGGCGACAATCGCCTAAATCACATCCCTTTTTTTTGGCAACAATTGCCTAAAGCAAATCTTTTTGGCTAAAAGCCATTAAAATCAACATTTTTGACATCAAATGCCTAAAACAATCAATTTTCAGGCAAAATGCCTAAACAAAATGCACAAAGCATACACACACTCATGCATTAAGCATACCCATTCAAAGCCCTTCAAAGAAGGCCTATGGAACTACGTCGACTTTGATCTTCCATTCAAACGGAAGTACGTAGGCACGTTTGGGATTTAACCCCGAGCGGCAAGTCAAAATCACATAAACACTTTCATTGGTCCAATTGCATCATTTACCCTGCAAAGCATTCATTGTTTTGGTTAGTTCATCAGCATGACATAGTCTCGGGATCCACCTCGGGTTCGTAGACCATGCCTTAACATTGGGTTAATTAATCTAGTAACTAGGTTAATTAAAATTGGAGTCACTTAGGGTTTTTTCCTAGTTTACCCTAAAATAATTAAACAAGGTGGCGACTTATACATTCACGTACATTTCTACCCTTAGTCACATGCATTCACTATGCATTTGATGTTTTGGGGAGGGGTTCACACTGATTAACTCAGGTAATAACGAAATTCTGCCCATTTAATTTCAACATTTTGTGCATATTTCTCTTCTACTCTAAACTCTAATTAAATAACTGCATTCACACCATTGTCATTTTGGCAGCAAATTGCCTTAAGTAAATAAGTTTAGGCTAAAATGCCCGGTTAATCAATAATCGTGGTATTAATGCTAAAACTCCGAACATATTGGTTAAAGTGCCTAGTTAATTAATAACTACGGTGTAATTGCCTTTATTTCGAACAGTTAGGCTAAAAGTCCAATTAATCAATAATTGTGGCTAAAAGCCTTAATCAATCACGTTTTCGGCAACAAATTGCCTACAGCTTAATCAATCACGTTTTTGGCAACAAATTGCCTACAGTTTAATCAATCACGTTTTGGCAACAAATTGCCTACGGTTCAATCAATTGCTTTTGGCAACAAATTTTCTATAATTCAAATAACCACTTTTTGGCGACAAATCGCCCAAATATCACTTTTTCTTTGGCGATAAATTGCCTAAATTACATATCATCTTTTGGCACGAATGCCTTACTCATCTTGGCGACAAATCGCCCAACAAAACCCCTTTGGCACAAATGCCTTTAATCATTTTGGCGACAAATTGCCTAACCAATCTTTGGCAACAAATTGCCTAATTAAATATCAACTTTTGGCACAGATGCCTTAATCAACCATTTTGGTGATAAATAGCCCAAACATCAATTTTTGGCAATAAATTGCCCAATCGAACACATTTTGGCAACAAATGCCTAAAACAGAAAATCAATCAATCTTTGGCAAAATGCCTAAAAAATGCACGAAGCATGCACACACTCATACATGAAGCATACCCCTTCAAAATGCCTTTGAATAGGCTTTATCGAACTACGTCGGCTTTGATCTCTCATTCAAACGAGAGTACGTAGGCACGTTCGGGAGTTAACCCCGAGCGGCAAGTCAAAATCACCAAAACACTTTACTGGTCCAATTGCATCAAATTACCTTGCAAAGAATTTACACTTAGGTTAGTTAATCAGCATGACATAGTCTCGGGATCCACCTCGGGTCCGTAGATTATGCCTTAAACTTTGGGGTAATTAATCTAGACTTAGGTTAATTAAAATTGGAGTCATTTAGGGTTTTTTCTTAGTTTTCCCTTATGAAAATAAACTAGGTGGCGACTTCATAAAACACACACGTGAGCATACCTCGTTCTAGCATAACTTTGCCTTCGGGGGAGGATACTCAGGAAAGGGGTATCCGTCAAATGGAACGAAGATTGTCAGAAAGCCTTTGATCAGGTGAAACAGTATTTACTATCTCCGCCAGTCTTGCAACCACCAAGGCCAGGAAAACCTTTGCTATTGTACCTATCAGTGACAGAAGAAGCGATGGGTGCAATGCTAGCTCAACAAGCAGAAGACACCAGGGTAGAAAATGCCGTGTACTACCTTAGCAAAAGGATGCTAGACTTTGAGTTGAAGTATAATAAGATAGAGAAGTTATGTCTGGCTCTGGTTTGGGCTTGTACAAAGCTGCAGCACTACCTTTCATCCTATACCACATATGTTATCTCTGAATCGAACCCCTGGAAATTCCTTATGGAGAGGCCGGTTCTTGACAGTAAGATGGCTAAGTGGGTGTCAGTGCTCGCAGCCTATGACTTGAAATTTGTACAACGGAAGGCAATAAAAGGAGGAGCCTTGGCTGACCAATTAGCGGAACTGCCCGTGGAAGACGAAATGAAAGAAGTGGAGTTTCCCGACGAAGATCTCTTGAACGTGGAAAATGACATTTGGGAGATGTATTTTGATGAAGCTTCGAATTATCACGGAAATGGAATTGGAGTCGTGTTCAAAACTCCTTGTGGAGAATACGTCCCAATCGCAGTCAAGTTAGATTTCGACTGCACCAACAATGAAGCCGAGTATGAAGCTTGCATTAAGGGGTTAGAAGCGGCCCTGGAAAAAGAGATAAAAGTCCTTAGGGTTTTCGGGGATTCCAATTTAATAGTCTCCCAAGCTCTAAGGAAGTGGAAAATTAAGGAAGAGCGTCTGGTTCCTTACCTACAACGCTTGGACGAATTGGCTCAACAATTCGAGGATCTGTCTTTCCATTACTTGCCCCGAGCCAAGAACCAGTTTGCTGATGCCCTTGCTACTTTAGCTTCCATGGTCAATGTAGAGGGGATCAAATCATTCGACCTTTGACAGTTTAGCTACAGAAATAGCCGGCCCACATCATGAATTTGGTCGATGACAAGCCCTGGTTTTAGGACGTACAGAATTACCTTCAGAGCGAGGCTTACCCGGATGAATCCTCGAAGACTGATCAACGGACATTGAGACGGTTAGCATCCGGATATTTCCTTACTGGGGGAGTTCTATATAAAAGAAGTTGGAACGGTTTGCACCTAAGATGCGTAGATGAAGGGGAAGCTCAAACCATTATGGATTCCTTACACAACGGGGAGTCCGGTCCACACATGCACGGGATAGCTCTAGCTCGAAAAATCATGAACCTAGGTTATTACTGGTCAACTATGAATGCAGATTGCGTGAAGCACGCGCAGAAGTACCATGAGTGTCAAATTTTTGCTAAGTTGCAAAAACAGCCTCCGGTCAATTTGAATCCCATTGCTTCACCCTGGCCCTTCGCAACTTGGGGCATAGATGTGATCGGAAAGATCCACCCAAAGGCTTCCAATGGTCATCAATTCATCTTGGTTGCTGTAGATTATTTCACTAAGTGGATCGAGGCAGCCTCTTATTCGATTTTGAATGCCAAGAAGGCAGCACAGTTCGTTCGTACTAACATCCTTTGTCGGTACGGAATGCCATTCAAGATTATCACTGATAATGGGTCCCACTTTCAGGGTGAATTTTCTGATTTGTTGAAAGAAAAGAGAATCCAACATCATAAGTCCTCACCCTATCATCCACAAACAAATGGGGCTGTAGAGGCTGCAAATAAGGCTATAAAAGTCATTTTGCAGAAGACAGTTCAAAAGCACAAAGCTTGGCACGAACAGTTACCGAATGCCCTATGGGGATATAGGACTTCAATCAGAACGCCCACCGGAGCAACTCCGTATTCCTTAGTATATGGTATGGAGGCAGTGCTGCCTGTTGAACTGGAAGTTCGGTCGGCAAGATTCATCCGGGAAAGCCAAATCAGCAAAGCAAATTGGGTTCAGAATTACCACCTCCAACTCCTGGGTATTGATGAGAAAAGATTACAAGCGATCCACCGAACACAGGTTTACCAGAGGAAAATGGCTCGGCATTTTAATAAGAAGGTCAAAGACCGAAAATTGGAAGAAGGTTGTTTGGTCTTGAAGGAAATTAGACAACCAGTCATAGACCCACGTGGGAAGTTCCGCCCTCATTGGGCTGGGCCCTACATTCTAAAGAGAATACGATCCGGCGGAGCCATCATTTTGACTGATTTAGATGGTTTGGAGTTCACGAATCCATGTAATATAGATCAGTTAAAAAGATATTATGTGTAATTATAATCATTGCATGATGTAAAAAAGAGCTACATTAGACCTGATTCTCCTCGGAAAAAGGAAATTATGTATCAGAGATATGTAGGCAACCCTCTTTGGGCGCGGTCTAAACATTAATGAAAAAAAATCATTTCATAATTCATTCTTCTTTGCCAAAAAAAAAAAATAGGAAAGAAAAGAGAAAAAGTGCAAAAAAAAAGAAGAACCCGCTAAGTTGAAAACCCGAAAAGGGCGGCTTAGGCAAAAGTCGGGGCCCGCTAAGTTGAAAACCAGAAAGGGCGGCTTAGGCAAAAATGGGTAGCTCGCTAAACTGAAAACCCGAAAGGGCGGCTTAGGCAAAAGTTAGAGCTTGAATAAATAAATTGGGAAATGCTTGGAAAACCCAAAGGCCAAAACTGTAATGTCATTCCGTCAAGCAAAAGAGTCCATAAAGTTCAAAAAACAAAATAAAAGTCTAAGTCCAAAAAAAACAAAACATACATCCAAAGAACAAAAAAATCCAAAGCCAAAATTCCAGATAAAGTCTAAAGTCCAAAAAAAAATCTAAGCATCCCGTCGCCTACGTGGGGCAACATCCTCAATGTTGTCTTCAGATGCTAAACCCTCTCCAACCTCGCCTGTCCGAGGAGCCATCACAATCTCCTCATCCGTCCCATCCGCATCATCGGTACCAACCTGAGCCCAACCCTCAAGTGCACTCAGCAGTGCGTTCCTCCTTGGCCTCTCAATCGGCCAAACAGCAGCAATGAACCAGGTTCGGTACTCTGGAGAAGTATGAACACCGGCTGAACTGGAATAGACTTTCAAACGACCGCATATACCCAATTTTGACCTCATGTCTAGCCAAAAGGGCATTGGGATCGCACCCTATAATCATGCAGAATTTTTCAAAGAGAGGACACATTTCCTCCATCATGGCACCGAATCGAAAAACGTGGGCCTCCGGGTCCTAAGATCTGATGCAGGCCTGTAAAAAAATTCCAGTCTATAACCACTCCCCTAAGGGTAGCAAAAGGAGATAGACCGTACCTCCCCAAATTGATCTTTTCTACCTTGGAGAGATTCTTAGTCCAATTGTGCATGCTGTGGTTATAAAAGGGATTCATTTTTGAAAAAAAGAAGAAGAAGAAATTGACTGATTTCCTAGAGAAAACTGCTTTTTTGGCTCAAATTTCGAGAGGATTTGAGAGCAATCTTTGAGTTTGAAAGTTAAAAATGAATGTAAAATTGAAGCTTCAGCTATTTATAAGGAAAATAGCCAAAAGGCGGGTCTTCTCGTCCGTTTTTCGCCTTCAAAATTTGTTTTTTCAGACAAACATCGACTCCCATAAATCATTTTTATGGTTGCCGGTAGGGGGCAACTGTGAATACTCAAATTTTGAGGCTCAAAAAGCCTGTTTTCTCGAACGGCAAACAATCCGACCGGACCGGAGGCCATTCAGAAAGTTCACCGAAAGTATGCCAATATGGTACTTGAAACGTTCGAAAAATTACGAGGATCGCGGAACTGGTCCCGGAATATTTTTTGGAGGTACGGAACTCCCGAAAAAGCCTTTGGAATGAAAAACTAGCGAGTGGACAGGATAGGGCGGCAGCGCCCGCCGTCCACAGCGGGAGCGCCCGCCCTCCAACCTGGTTTTTCCCTATAAATACAGCTTCGAATCGACAGTTTTAGGCACTCGGTCTGTGTTAACGGACGCTCTCTTCTCTCCTACGCTCCTTGCGGTTCTTCTACTGCTTTTCTGCATTTAGTATAGGTTTTATTACTCTGCTGTTGTGATATTTGGTCACTTAATTGAATTGATTTTAATTAATATTCCCCAAGCGAGGAGCTTAATCTGGAATTTTCAAACTGAAGCTAAGAAGCGGCCGCCGATTAACTCAGGTAATAACGAAACTCTACCCATTTAATTTCAGCATTTTGTGCATATTTCTCTTCTACTCTAAACTCTAATTAAATAACTGCATTCACACCATCGTCATTTTGGCAGCAAATTGCCTTAAGTAAATAAGTTTAGGCTAAAATGCCCGGTTAATCAATAATCGTGGTATTAATGCTAAAACTCCGAATATATTGGTTAAAGTGCCTAGTTAATTAATAACTACGGTGTAATTGCCTTTATTTCGAACAGTTAGGCTAAAAGTCCAATTAATCAATAATTGTGGCTAAAAGCCTTAATCAATCACGTTTTTGGCAACAAATTGCCTACAGCTTAATCAATCACGTTTTTGGCAACAAATTGCCTACAGTTTAATCAATCACGTTTTGGCAACAAATTGCCTACGGTTCAATCAATCGCTTTTGGCAACAAATTTTCTATAATTCAAATAACCACTTTTTGGCAACAAATCGCCCAAATATCACTTTTTCTTTGGCAATAAATTGCCTAAATTACATATCATCTTTTGGCACGAATGCCTTAATCATCTTGGTGACAAATCGCCCAACAAAACCCCTTTGGCACAAATGCCCTTAATCATTTTGGCGACAAATCGCCTAACCAATCTTTGGCAAAAAATTGCCTAATCAAATATCAACTTTTGGCACAAATGCCTTAATCAACCATTTTGGCGATAAATAGCCCAAACATCAATTTTTGGCAATAAATTGCCCAATCAAATACCTTTTGGCAACAAATGCCTAAAACAGAAAATCAATCAATCTTTGGCAAAATGCCTAAAAAATGCACGAAGCATGCACACACTCATGCATGAAGCATACCCCTTCAAAATGCCTTTGAATAGGCTTTATCGAACTACGTCGGCTTTGATCTCTCATTCAAACGAGAGTACGTAGGCACGTTCGGGATTTAACCCCGAGCGGCAAGTCGAAATCACCAAAACACTTTACTGGTCCAATTGCATCAAATTACCTTGCAAAGCATTTACACTTAGGTTAGTTAATCAGCATGACATAGTCTCGGGATCCACCTCGGGTCCATAGATTGTGCCTTAAACTTTGGGGTAATTAATCTAGACTTAGGTTAATTAAAATTGGAGTCATTTAGGGTTCTTTCTTAGTTTTCCCTTATGACAATAAACTAGGTGGCAACTTCATAAAACACACACATGAGCATACCTCGTTCTAGCATAACTTTGCCTTCGGGGGAGGGTTCACAGTTATATCCTACAAATTCATCCATGATAAAGTAGCATCCCATCAGTATTGCACTATCAATCAAGATATCAATATGAGGGAGAGGAAAATCATCCTTCGCTGATTCTTTGTTCAAATCCCTATAGTCCACACACATTCTGACCCTTCCATCTTTCTTAGGAATTGGGACTATGTTCGCCAACCGTTCTGGATAGTGAACCACTTCTAAAAATCCTATGTCTATCTGCTTGGTCGCTTCCTCTTTAATCCTCTTGGCCCATTCTGGTCTCAACCTTCTTCTTTTCTGTTTTACTGGCTTGACTCCAGGATGCAGAGGAATTGTGTGCTCAGTTAGAGATCTGTCTATCCCTGGCATGTCCTTATAACTCCATGCGAAGGCTTCCTTTTTATCCATGAGTAGACTTTGAAATTTTGTTGTACTTTGGCATTAGGTTTGGCCCAATTAATAGAATTTGTGGATTATATTTTGTACCAATATTAAATTCAAGTATGCATGATGAGTTAATGTCAAATATGCGTATGTGCTTATTTACTTGATGAATGAAACCATCATGAAAGTGATAGCCTCGCAAAGCGGGCAATTTGTTTATGTTATTTTCACATAATTTGCATGATTGCATGTTGTTTTTATACATTTTACGTTTTCTCGTGTTGTCTTTTTGTTTTAAAGTGATTGTAGGAATACAATTTGAGCAAAGGAATGAAAAGGCTTGCTTTTATAAAAAAAGAGGACCAAAAGTTGACTAAGTATGGAAGAACCTGCCTAGCAAAATTCGCGACGCGAATGAGGTCGCGCTGCAAAGAAAGAACTGACAAAGTCACGAGCACCACCTGAAATCGCGAGCGCGACCTATGTGCTAAAAGACTCAGAAGGCATTAAAACATAAGTCACGAGCGCGACATTAAAATACGCGAGCGCGAAAAGCATTCCAGAAGAGGCAGAGACTTTATAAGCAAAGATCGTGAGCACGACACTATAACTTGCGAGCGCGAATCGTGTTTCCAGGAGACGTCAACTGTTGCCCTTTCACCAGAAAAATCATGTCTTCCCATGCATAGGTCGGGACTTTTTCCCAAGAGGAGTCACCTGAAGCACCTCTTGGCCAACCAATCACCATCACAACCAACATCATCCTCCTCTTCTATAAATAGCAATCCAAATGAAGGAAGAAAATATTCAGATTTAGATTGAGATTTAGACACTAAGTGTAAAAAGAGAAGAAAAAAGTTAGTAATAGAAAAGTGTGATAGTAGTACTTAGAAGTAAGTTGACAAGAGTCACTTATTATTGTTTGTGCAAAGACCATCAAGAAGTTCCTCGAGGTGTGACGCCCTCCGAAGGCTTGAGTTTGATTACTTCTATCTTTCTCTTGTTTTATTAAAGACTTGTTGTATGTTGTTCTTCATTACTTTTCTATACAAAGCAACAATATCAATTGGTTTCATTCAATAAAAGTTCTTTAAGTTATCTTTTGATCTCTGTTTAATCAAGTTTGCTAAATTATATTCTCAGAAAGAAATAGTTTAGTAAAGATCAAAGAGATAAAGTTCATTTAGTTGAATTTGCATATGCACATTTCACTTGTTTTGTCAAAGTTAAATCTGTCTTATTGAAATAATCAAAGAATAAGAACTAGGTTTAATATTTAACAAGGTAAGGTATTTATTATAAGTAGAAATACATATAATAAATAGAATAATTCTATACCGAGAGGTTGAATTATATTTTACTATATGTGATTAAAGAATTATTTATTGCATGTTACATGTTTTGCTATAGAAGAAGAAAATCCAGTGCATGATCAATTTTTCTAAGTATACTACTACACACTTATCTATAGAATTAAGTAACATTTAGATTTAACATAACTAGAATTATAGATAAATCATTTCACATTTGTATTTCTGTAAACATAAAATTAAGAATAAAGTAGTAAATAACCCGTTCCTCGTGAGATTGATCTTTTTATTACTACGTTGCGATCTGTATACTTGCGAGTAACTCAGAGACGCAATAGAAAGACATCAAACAAGTAAGCAAAATTAAAGTTCATTTTATTAAATAGCATAGACAGTTCATTACACTTGGATTCATCTCTAATAGAAATAGTCACATCAGTAGAGGCTTCAGCTTCCTCAAAGCTTTCCTCAACATAGGCCCTTATTACTTTCAAAACTTGCTTAGCAGGGTCCTCTTCTACTTTGCTAGCGCTCACCTTCTCTTCATTACTTTCTTCTTCCTTGACCTAGGAAACTTGTTCCTCTTCTTGTTCTTCTTTCTTCTCTTCCTCCTCAGCCGCTTGTGGCCCTTCAACCCCCTCTTTCTCGAGTTCTTTCTCTTCTTCTTTCTACTCTTCCTCTGATTTAGACTTTGGTTCCTTGGGCTCAACCGCCAAGATGTCAATCATCCATCCACGTCCAACCAGTCGTATGTGTTCGATGGTGTGATCCCAATTTTGTACCCCAAGCCCATACGGTTTCTTTGAGTGTGGATCTCAGTGTGGATCTCAGGTAACTCTGTAATGCTTTGCTGATTCTTTCCAAGCCCTCTTCCTTCTTCATAGTTCATTCTTTTGATAATGTTGGAAACAATGGGCCCCATCTCAGTGCTCAAAACAGCAATATAAAAATCGGTCCATGGGAGGATTACTTGCTTGTCCAGATTAAGCATAGTTACACTCCTTTCACTGGCCGAAGGTATGGTGATGACTTCACCATTGAAAGGAAATTTGATTTTCTAGCGTAACATTGATGGTACTCCTCCCAAGGAATGGTACCATGGGCACCCCAAGAGTAGGGCAAATGTTGAGGGGTGGGGGATGTCAATCACAATGAATTCGGTCTCCTTTTCTATCAGCCCCACCTTGACCGTAGTCTTGAAAATACCCTTAATCAGTCTCTTCGAGTCATTATGGGCTCTAATCACAACATCAGAAGGCTCTAAATCAGATAGTTTCATTTTGAACTTGGAAAGCAGCTTTAGAGGACATATGTTCAAGGCTGACCTGTCATTTATCATCACATTTCCAAACTCTCCCTCTAACCTTGGCGTTTATGAACAATGCTTTGGTTTGATTCCTTCCTTTAGGAGGAAGTTCATCATCGAAAAAAGTGATAGTGAGGGGATTATGCTAGACTAACCCTACAAAATCAGCTGGAGAAATAGATGATAAAATGGGAATATTTACTATTGCTTTTAGCAGAGCTTCTCGATGTTGTTTTAACAACACTAGCAAGTCCCATATGGTTAAATTTGCATGGGTTCTCTTCACTTGTTCAATCAGAGCATCGTCCTCTGTTTCTATTTTTGGCACAACCGATGAGTTTGCCTTTTCTGTTTCATCCTGAAGCTTGATCATATCGAGCTGATAGATCCGACCACTTCAAGTCATATGGCTTACAGTTCTCGCTTCTTCTTCCTCCTCGCTACTCCATACATCCAGAATAATTGGATTTACCATTGCCTCATCATCACTTCCTTCCAGACTTGCTCACTCTGATCCAACCATTCTTCATCCCTATCCCACACATTCAGGACCATCACATAGATCTATTCCAACAATATCTCTTTCTCTCCTTCTACCTCCTCCTCCTCAAACTCGACCATAACTTCCTCGGGAGTCGTACTTGACTCTACCATATACAAATTCTTAGGAGGCAGCACGTTACGAAAATTAGAAAGTGGATTAGTCCTCGTGCTTGGCCTCAATTTTTCAGGCTCAGTAACTTTTCCATTGTCAATTAAACCTTGGATCTTATGTTTTAATTGTAAGCAATTGTTAGTGGTGTGACCTTTGCTTTTGTGGAAGTGGCAGTATGCATTCTGATTAAAATTTTTTGGCAAAATTATTGGAGGAGGTCTTGGTGCGAGCAGTCTCAACAAACCCGCTGCTTTTACTTTCTCGAACATTGAAGAAAGAGAAGTGCCGAAGTTGGAGAATCTCCTTTGTGGCACATTAGTGGCTCTGAAATTTAGAGCGACAGTTGTTGTGTTCTTGTTGGTGCTTAGAGTCTTGGCTGACTGACTAGACCCTTGGAACCCAGACTTGCTGAAATCTCCGGCACGGTTCCCATACTTCCTGTCCTCTCTAATCTTGTCCTCGATGGCAGTCCCTACCTCATATACTTTTGTTTTCGGACGTTTCCTCATTTGCATGACCTTGGCTCTCCATCTAGCCATATAATCTGTGAAGGTCTCGTCTTGTTTTTGCACAATCGTTTCTAAGTCTCTCAAATTAATGCTCATTTGGAGATTATGAGTGTATTCTTTAAGGAAAATCGTGGTGAGCTCGTTCCAATCTCCCCTTACCCTCTTCTCGAGATTGTAATACCAAGTTTAGGTAGACCCAATTAAGGATATCGGGAACATCCTCAGAATTTCCCTTGACGGCAGACCCACCAATTCCATGATAAACTTATATTGCATGAGGTGCATTTTGGGGTCACCATTACCATCGTACTTTGGCACTTTTGGCATTTTATAAGTAATGGGGATAACTTGCTTAAATTCTAACTCCTCATCATCATCATCATCATCGAGATCGACATATTGGTCCATTCCCTTGGTTTTCATGAACACATGCCGCTTCTCAAGTTCTTATCTAACTTTTAAAATTTTTCTGCGATGACTAGCTCAGACTCAACCTTCTTGGTAGATATCTTCTTAAAAAACTCGTCATCTTGCCAAGTGGTCATCAACATGTTCCTTCTTGTCAGACTCATCCTTAGCCTCTTTGTCATCTTCGATTACCACTTTCTCTTTTCCCTTATCGGATCTCATGAGCTTCTCAAGACTAGCTGCTACTATTTTCTCAATCATCTTCCCGATTATAGAAACGGGAATGCGTCGCTGAGCCATTTTATCAGCAGGGATAGAAGCTAAAACTGGCAAATCTATTCGAACTGGAGAGTACTCAATCTTAAAGCAGGAGCCCGATGGATTAGAAGATACTGAACTAGGTAAATCAGAGGGGGGTTGAAGGTTCTTTAACTCTAATCAACCGGCTATCTGCTCTCAACCAAGTGACTGCTTTTAGCGCTTTTTCTCTATGCGGCGCTATCTTGACTGTAGAAAATGAATGTTAAAAAACACGACATGATGTATGTATGCATTGATGTATGAATATGTCATGTCATGCAAAATGCGATCATACAATCACAACATCGTGAAATGTACCTAATGTTATATTCCATCGAGGGTTTATCACAACTCCTCAAATCTAAAGTCGAAGAGAGGCTCTTAAGAACTGTTAGGTGTAAAATGTGCCCTTACTTCGTCTCCAAATATTTATAATGCCTTATTGCTTATTTCTTATTTTGTATCCCTTACTTTTTGCCTCAAGCATAGTATTACTTAAGCAGGATTCTTTATTTATATACATTTGAGATTTTTTCTTAGCTTTTCTATTTTTTTCTTTTTACATCAATAATATTTGGCTTAAAAATAGATTCTTTCATTACTTTCCAAAAGTGAACCTTTTACATTCATTGTTCTTTTGAGGCCCTTACTAAATATTTATAATATTTAAACCTCAATGCCTAAGAGGTTTCATATGACT